>NC_141153.1:24628173-24783846 GCF_053477565.2 Lygodium microphyllum | reverse complement strand
GACTTTCGCATGTGAATCTCAACAAGGAAGTTATTGCCTAAATGCAATATACGCTTGTTTTTCTAGCAAGGGAGACAAAGGTGAATTTAAACCGATTTTTCATCCATTTAAACCTAAGCAATATGTGTTTAGGCTTGTCACTTTAGAAATGCATGAATAAACTAATATGCAACTATGCTTGTAAGACGGATAAGTAATTTACTTTCATAACTTTGGAAAATGCAAACAATCCAGTTGCACGACATGCACCAACCCTTGTCCATCATTCAAAGAGATAATTCCACAAATGTATTTTGTCATTACTACATGAATTTGTTGAGAAATAGACAAATGATGTATGCTCCAAGAGGAGCTGTCCTGAATCCCATATGCACAGTGAGGAGAGTGGAACAACTCAAAGCCTATAAAGCATTGTACTTGACTATGAAATGAATACAATATCATGATGCTTTGTACTTTCAGTTAAGTGTCTGTCATTGTCAATTCTACACAAGATTGTGTTTATGAGTCCAAGCTAATCTATCTTGGAACCTAATTCACTTGTGTAATAGTTTATCTCTACTTGTCCATGTCATTATGAACTTGGTCTTCATCTTTGATCCACCATAGCTTGTGTCATGTCCTAGATCCGCATCATTTAACATGGTATCAGAGCCCAATTGGGCATGACATAGCTCATACTCTAAATCTCTAGTCTCTCTTCATCTCTAGTGATCTCTAACCAGCACACATTTAGCTCACATCTTCAGCTTCAACTTCAAATCTCAGTTGGACCTTGTGGCAGCCATAGCCAGACTACACCTACCCACCTTGGAGCTCTTGGATCTCTCTCTACGGGCCATATCTTCAGGTGATTCCTTCTAGAGGTATCTTCCCTTGCTCAAGACGCTTCATCCTAGCACTTCAATCAATGACATTATTGCTTCCTAGCTCCAGTATTACACAAATCGAAATGCGTTGTCCTGTCTGCGCCTGTTCACGGTCGTACTACTGACGCAAATCGTACGGTTCGAAATCGACCCTGTGAGCATAGGGCTTTTGAAGCTCCCTATGCAAGCCTACTCCCCATACAATATCTTGGGCAATGGTGAACTCGTTGAGCTGCACGAACTGAAAGAACAGTCGGCTGTCTGAAACCCTAGAGGAAGCCATATCCAGAAATTTGAAAAGCTTGGTAACCTTGTTCTGTTTCTCATTACCATCATCAACTGTGATTTTGATCACTGAGGAATAATCTCTGAAGCTCATTACTAGTCTGGAAGTGTCTAAGGAAGATCAGAAGCCACCCACGAAGTTCCTGAGAGGAAGCAGATCAAGTACCGACTAGTATCCATTGACACTCAACTAGTGTCAATTTGACACTGATTCTCTTGTGTCTCTTGACACATTAAAATATAATTTTTTGCTGGTTAACTGAAGATTACCAACATGGCAGAGCTTGAGCAAATAGCAAAGTTCAATGGAGAAGGCTTCCATGCCTGGAAGGAAAAGACCATGTATCACCTAATGCGGAAAGACTTGTGGGATCTGTTTGAAGATGATGCAGATAACAAGAAGGAAGATGATGAAGATGGGTTCGTTGAAGAAGAACAGTTTAAATCCAAAGAATGGAAGAAGATGAATAATAAGGCACTAGGCATCATTGCCTGGGGATTAAGTGATGATGTGTTACATCATATATCTGGCATTAGAAATGCTAGAACCGCCTGGGAGGAACTTGATAAAATGTTTGGTACTCAAGCAAAGAATTCAAAGGTAAAACTTCTCATGCAGTTTTATAAACTGGATATCAAAGACAGTGCTTCTATGACCATACACATTAATAAGTTTAAGAGTTTAAAAACTCAGCTTGCATCTCTTAAAAAGAATATTGAGGAAGATGAGGCAATAGCCGTATTGCTTGCAAGTGTAAACAAGGATCCATATGAAAATCTTGTGTCCACTTTGAGTAATGTTCCAAGCCTCACACTTAAAGATATTGAGCACTCACTACTTGATGAAGAAGGCAAAGTAAAAACCAAGAATGCAAAAGACAATGTCTCATCATCTAGGGAAAATCTTTTGTACACCAAAGGAGCTGCTGGACCTAAAGGAAGAGGTCGAGGATTCATCAACAACAATAACAAGGATCGGATTACATGTCAGTATTGTGGTAAGACTGGTCATGTAGCCAGTGAATGTTTCCACAAGAAGAGAGCCCAACAAATGCAAAGTGATCATCACCAGAACCAATACATGGAAGAAAGAGAAGAAGAAGAATATGCTTCCACTACCATCAACAACTCTGACAGATTGTTTTAAAGAACTTTCATTGTATCCTTCATATGTTTTTCCCATAGTGAATCTTTCTTAGTGAATTTGATTTGTACAACCCTTGCCAAGATGTAAAGTCTCAAGCTTTAACTTGACTAGGCTGCCTATGAGCTAGTCTTCCGGGCCATGTTTTCATGAAGGGGGGGCAAAAGCCAGCAAGTGTAGGGACTCATCATTTGAGGGGGGGGGTTGAGAAATAGACAAATGATGTATGCTCCAAGAGGAGCTGTCCTGAATCCCATATGCACAGTGAGGAGAGTGGAACAACTCAAAGCCTATAAAGCATTGTACTTGACTATGAAATGAATACAATATCATGATGCTTTGTACTTTCAGTTAAGTGTCTGTCATTGTCAATTCTACACAAGATTGTGTTTATGAGTCCAAGCTAATCTATCTTGGAACCTAATTCACTTGTGTAATAGTTTATCTCTACTTGTCCATGTCATTATGAACTTGGTCTTCATCTTTGATCCACCATAGCTTGTGTCATGTCCTAGATCCACATCATTTAACAGAATTAACGACAAGCGTAAATGCATTCTTCCTATGGAGTTAGGCGTGCTTAAATCATTTCTTTATGTGGAATTAAATTCGTGGAACCTAGGCTTGGGGGCTCGTGGGGATGTCCACGTGTATGTTCGGGGAAGAACCTCCCACGGGTGCGCCTTGCGTCTTCTTGGGAGCCATAGAATTCTAGTCCAGCAACTCTTCTTTGACTCTTCCGCATATCGACTTCCTTCCTGCCCTGGTTTTTCGATTCTATGCGGGACACGGCCCTTGCAGAATGTGATTTTTTACTAAACCCGCAGTGGTGACGGTGACCAAGGCTTATAGAAGCCTTCTTTCTAGAAGCTTCTTAGTCTATGCTTCTAGGCAGAAGCTATGTGGAGAGAGAAGAAGTCATTTAGTGGAAGAGATGCCGATGACGAAGAGAGAGGTGATAATGATGATGGTGATGGTAGAGGAGAGGCGGCAGCAGTGCTGCAAGTGGTAGTTGGTGGCGTATGGTGGCGGGGTCCTCACAGCGGTGGCATTTCCAAGCAGCACCACGGCCTCTTGTTTCTTCTCTCTAATCGTACCTCCCCCCAATGCCTAAGGGGGAGGTTATATAGTGCTAAGGGGGGGGAGAGGTGGCCACATACGTGGCTAGTGCATGCCTCCCCCCTCATGCAACCCACACACTACTCCACCTTAGGTCACTCCTCCACACACTCCCTCTCCTCCAGCCATGCATCAGTTGGGGGAAGGGATAATTAGTAAAAACATTTACCTAAATTTCATCATTATCATTTTTCCCTTTATCCAAGAAGGGTGTTCTTGTGTGGCTTGTAGTCTTCATGCCCCGACCTTAATTGCACATCATGGATGGGGATTTTTATCACCCACGTAGGGTAACCACTTAGCCGCCGTCATTAGTCGACGCAGGAGATGACTTTGCACAGCCTTTACGCAGGCGTGCGGGGGTCAAGTTCTATAATATTTTTGAGCAGAAATATTACATACTGTGAGGTTTGTGCTGAACCATTATTTGGGTGAAGAGGAACCATTGCAAGAAAGGTTGGCCTCCCTAGCATATCTTGATGAGATTTGATTGCCTACTTTGTTACATCAAGAGGTAGGGAACAAGAGGATGAAAGTGCTTCATGACCTTTGGAGATATAAATTTGTGAAGGGTTAGTTGGTCATATATTATAATGCATGTTGCAAGTTATTTCTTGGAAAGTTAGAACCCAAATGGGATGGCCCTTGTAAGATCATTTATACAAAAAATAATGGCTCTATAGCTATTTTAGCAAATTTACAAGGTTTAGAGTTTAAAAATAAAGTAAACTTTAATAAGTTGAAGCCATATTATATGTAGGGACTGACATCAAACTTGGTACCTTTGTAGGTCTTCTAGGATCTAACTTAAACTTGCAGTAGGTGCCAAGACAATCGAATGGGTAGAATCATTCCTTACCTAGAACATCTATATTTAGAGTTGGGTTACTACCAAGGTCGAGTGATCTAGTGGAGTAAGGGTTATCATATTACTGAGTGGCAAGTTAGATCTTTTACGAGGGATATTAAATTCTACTGCATCCCTATTGAGTTTATTGAGGAAGGAGGGATTGTACCTATTGTACATCCTCTTTCTCGACTCGACTCAGACTATCATAATTATGAGTAGATTGATTGATATGGCATGGCCTATTAATGAAGCACACATTAATACTTTGTATTTTTAGGAAGCTTCACAAGGGCCTGCTTGTTAAGGAGTGGACTGGAGAGAGAAAGAGAAGAGAGAGAAGAAGAGTTACAGAAGAGAGAGAAGGAGAGTCACGAGGAGAGAGAAATATTAGAAAATGAGAGAGAAAGACAGAAAGTGAGAGAAGGCAACTATGAAAGCTGAGAAAGAGAGAAGATGGAGACTCATATTATGATAATGATGATGCAAAAATCAAGTCTCTTATACCTTTTATACCGGCCACTATAGCTAGTATTTATCCCCATTATTTATTTCCCCTCTCTCACATTCTATCCCCACCCAAAGGTTTTTGCCCTCAAAAACAAGTTGGGCAGTTATTACAAAAAGATAGGGTAGGAGTATACTAGAGTATTACTCTACTCTTGCAAACATTATAATGGTAATCAGATGGAATGAGGGATACTTATTGATCTATAAAGGGTCATTGATCAAGTACAATATATGGGTATGATTGGGGGATAATAAAATTTAAATCTTGGCCCATATTCTTGTAGAAAAAGATTGATTGCTTGAACTTATTAGGACCATAAATTGAGTCTTACATGTATCATTTTAGTGATTTAGGAGTCGATGTACAAGGATTTGGTATCTCTTGAGTTCAAATCTTCCTTCAAGTGGTGAAAACAAAAAAATATTATAATCATCTAAGAAGATGAAGGCTGTAGGGAGTGGATAGCATGTTGTCTACTACATGACTCTGTTGCAGTAAATCTGAGATAATTTTCTATAGAGAACTCTAATCAAGGTGTTTGATACATAGAAAGAGAGTTCTTAACAAGTACTTTCATATCATGTATGGCATTCAATGTTGTCCATAATTCAGAATATAATTTTGGTTCAAAACAGAAGGCTTCTTGCAAGTTGTATGGACTAGAACATGACACAATTAGCTAAACTTCAACTAAGTTAGCTTCCAAAAGATGGAAAAACTCTTCCACAACTAAAGGTGGCCTCCAAGAAGCTTCCTCAAGTGGTAATACCACTTTATCAAATATTCCATGATGGAACGAGAACAAACTTCTTTTCTCTTCCGCCATGAGTCCCATGCATACTAAACATCATGGTAAAAACGACTCAAGTAAGTTTGTAGCCACTTATTTTCCCTCTCTATTCAGCCATCCATCTTGGTGGTGACAGGCTGTAGAGGGAGTGCCCATTGAGCTAAAAACTGCCTTCACGGGAATAAAATGAGCTGTCTTGGTGGTGATAGGTTGTAGAGGGAGTGCCCATTGAGCTAAAAACTGCCTTCATGGGAATAAAATGAGCTGCTTTAATACGTATGTTGTCCTGATCTTGTCCAAGCATACAATGAGATAGAAAAAATAGTGGTAGCATGTAAATCACCCTTTCCACCTATATACAAAGACATATGACCACTTAGGTCAAAGGGAAAGGTGTCTATAGGGTCAACAATAGCAACATGTAAGTTTCTCTTTCCACCTATACCGGAAGACATATGACCATTTGGGTCAAAGGGAAGGGTGTCTCTAGGGTCAAAAAACTCTTCTTGACCGAATTACTTGTCGATATCATTAGTTTCAATAGCCATCATTAAGGCATTTGCATCCTCATGATTATTCTCTAAATCCTCAAAGACCAACATACTTTGAGCCTTTGCTTTTGTATCTCAATAGACACATTTTGTGGCATGTTCAACTGTATATTTTTCACCACATTTAAAGCAAATTCATTTCTCTTTTCTCTCCTTATACAAGTCCATAGAAATGGATTTTTTGGCTACCAAAATCTGAAGCATTTTTATTCTTGTTGTCCCCTTGTCTATTATACATTCTTGTACTATTTGCTATCCTAAAATTAGCTTGCTCTCTTGAAGCATCGAAAGTGGGATATGTGGGGATTGTAGGAATATTGAATGGCAATATCCAAAAGATGTCTGAGATACTCCCCTTTGCTATTCATAATGTGATTGAAATGAAGTATCCCTCTACAATACTTCCGCAAGTACCTTTTAGCCAACTCAATGGCCCTTAACAAATATGAAGGAGATTGTGCTCAAATATGAGCCAACAATTGGGGATCCAACCCATATATGTATTTGTGCATCTTGGTATCATCACTAATTGATTCCACATACATGGTGAGGTTGAGAAATTGATTTTGGACCATGCTGCTCTCTAGGGGCTCTACCATTGATTAACAAGCCTCTCGTTTTCCATGGGTGACACAAAAACTTGCGCCATAAGTTCCTTAAATGCATCCCAAGTGTCTACTTATTGATTTTCTCTTTTTATATGCCACCACCATGTGTGAGAAAACCCTTCCGAATGTAAAGTGGCAAAGTGAATATTTTGGTCATTGCTCCTTGGCAAAATGTCAAAGTAATCCTCAAGTTTTGAGATCCACTCTTTAAGTTCAATTGGGGACAATGATTGACCATTGAACTTATAGAAAATGATATTATCCTTTAGTTCTTGTTCATGGTGAGAGGGATGTCCAAACTAAGGTTGATCAGTATGGTTGCCAAGGAAGGTACTATTATTGGAATATTTTTTTCCAAAAGAGTGTTGAAATCTTGTGGAAGGCATGGGACCTTGTGGAACTTGAAAAGTACCTCGTAGTGCATTGCCCATTGGTTCTTCTTGCCTATGTGAAGGCTCCCCATGCTCAAAATTGTTGGTAGGAATATCCATTTTTTCCCAACATACCTTGAGAACTTGAATTTATTGATGGAAGAGTCACTCTTTCAGCATGTACATGTGATCTATCCTTGTGATCATTTACTTTCATTTGAAGTTCCATCCACTTAGTAAATTGGCCAACAAGTGTATCCATGGTGGCTCTCATTTGGCATGTTTCATTCATCATTTGTGCATGATTGATTGTGTTTACTGCTATGCCCACCATCACAGCTTCATGTTTTTCCATCATGGCTTCATGTCTTTCAACATGCCTTGTTTTGTGCAAACATAAGGTGTGATTTAGAGCACTTAGGCTTCCTACGTCTTGCGAATACTCTTCATAACCGACTCTAAGGTTTTGTCTAGCTTCTAAGTCCTTAGAATCCTTGATTTGTTGGTGTAGATCCTCTTTGCCGTTGCTTTTTCCTTATTCCCTGCCATTGCAAAGTGCAGTCAAGCCTGACCCCCTCTTAATGGTTGATGAAGATGGGCTACCAATTAGGAACCATAATCTCCCAGATTTCTCCCTAATGCTCCATAATGGCAATGCTCAGCAATGGATGGCCCCTTACTACTTGAAGATGAAGATTTCTTCAAAGCAATAGCTTATTTAGGAGCATAAGAAAGCTAATCTTGACGCCCCTATTTCTAAATATAAGGATGATGTCCATAAGTTTACAACACTGGACTTTCTGGTAAAGTCAAAGAAAGCAGAGGCACATGCAAAAGATGACTATCAAATAAAGTGCACTGAGAGTAGCAAATGACGGAAGTGAAAAACATAAAGATGCCACAACAGCAATGAATAATATCTCTAATGATCAAGTGTGCCAGTTGTTCCAATTTATTGTTTCAAGCCATGGCTACTAGATAACCTATTTATGCTTGATATTAATATTATCTCTACTAATCACTCATTTGTTTGTATGAGAAGCTAGAATAGATGCAGATACCTCTACATGTGACCAGTCTAATGCCTCTAGACTACATGTAGTAGAAGGAAAAAACATAAGCAAAATGTCATAGATTCCCTCAACAAATGGATTGGGGTATGAATACAGATTTTCAACTTGCCCAGGCCTCTAAGTTGCCCTAGAAAAGATGATCTAATAGCAATTTTTCTAGTTGAGAAGAATGTAGCCCTTATGTCTGGTTATTGCATCAATGATGACACCCTTAAAGAAGATGTAGTTGAAATCTTATGGGTCAGCAATGCAAGATAAGTGCTTGGTTGTTGATGAAGCTGGGAATGATGATAATTCTATTATGTCACTCAACATGGATACAATGAAGAAGCTATAGCTTTTGTGAAGTGATGCTGTCGTGAGATTAAAGGGGGAAATGTGCAAGAGACTCATTTCTATGAAAAATACTGTACAGGGAGTAACAAGAAACCAATTTGATGCATATCCCTCCAAAGTCAGAGCTTTGAGCATCAGAGAACTTCAAATAGAACCATGACTTAGACAGTGAAAGCTTTGTCTCCAATATCTCTTTATGTCTTTGGTGATGCAAAAGGCATGGTAGAGATGTTCACAACATGTTGCACACCATTGTGCAAGCAAGCATCCCTTGATCATGTCAAAACTGAGTCAATTGTAAAGCGACTATAGACAATCATCCCTTTAGATGGATTGCATAAGATATTATTGGCAGGACAGACTCAAGAATATAATGGTAATTTTGAAACAGCCTGTTTCAAACACTGATTCGGCATAGTTAAACTCCATCAAATATGTTTCAAGGTTTCTAATTTAACTACTCCAATAGCTAGTGGAGTAGTGAAGGCTGGAAGGAATGGGCTTCTATTTGATGGAGTTTAACTTGGAAACCTCAAAAAAAACAACATAAATAGTCTGGTTTGATATTCGATCTCTTCTATGGAGATTCAGGAGAGGCATGCCCTTTGATTCTAGACATGCATTCAGCCAGAATGTGATGATTTCAAACGACTAAGTTCTATCTATGATGGAGGATTCAAGATTATGTCCTATGAAATCTTAGTTGTTTGGTTCCTCAATCATAGATAGAACTTCCACAACCCTTCAAAAGCTTGCTTGGAAGAAGCAATGGAATAGTGCGCTGCTTGACCTTGGAAAGCTTGCTAGCAAGAATCAATGGAGCACTATGATGGATCTTGAGAGAAAATTTTGCAAGTGTAAACCATAGAAGATGGTTCTTGGCCAAGCTAGAACCTAAAGCTCTGGATCTGGTTTCCAGGCATGCTGCAATACTCTCCAAAACTTCAATTTACAAAACTAGAAGATTTTTCTCATGCCTACTTTGATGAGCTATGTGATCCTAACACTTGACTGCAAAATGGTCACCTTTTGCCTCCACTGTTGGATTTCAAGCCACCTCAACTGAAGGGTGCTAGACGAGGTGAGACAGGGGCTGATCACTCTATTTTTGTGGGAGACCTTGCTCCCAATGTAACTAATTACATCTTACAAGAGACATTCATGGCACAATATCCTTTTGTGAGAGGTGCAAAAATGGTCATCAATGTCATCATTGGATGGTCAAAAGGTTATGAATTTGTAAGATTTGGTGACGATTTTTAAAGGTCAAGAGAAATAAAAGAAATGAATGGCATGTATTGTTCAAGTAGACCACAACATATTAGTGTTGCAACTCTATGCAAAGCATTGGCCATTTCATAGCAAACAACTACAAAATCTTTATATCCATCATAGGCATACAACACTCCTCCATTTTCTTCATAGACATTGGCAAAGGACACTGATTAAGGCAAAGGACATTGATTAGGTCTTGTGCTAAAGAAGCCTTGTAGAGGCTAAACGAAGTTGTTGTTGGCTAGCAAGCAATCATTTGTCCCTCAACAGATGGAGTCTCAAGCTTTTGTAGGGGTTTCATCTAATGTTGCTCTACGCCTGAACATGAATTTTGGATCATCCCATGAAACGATTGTGTTTGGACATGGTGGTCAGAATGCAAGCTCTTTCATTTTCTCTAGTGTACCTTCTTTCATTTTTGTTCCTCCAACTTTTGAAAAGTTTTTAATGCTACTATCTTGTCCTAGAAAATGGCAACTGGTCATTCTAGTGCTCTGTGCCATGTTTCTACCTACGTACTTGAAGTTCTTGGATTTATGTGATTGAAAAAGAAGAACTAATTGAAATATGACTAACTAGATCAAGAAACTAAGAAGCTTTGATACCACTTGTCAAGGAGTGGATGAGAGAGAGATAAAGAGAAGAGAGAGAACAAGAGGTGTAGAAGAGAGAGAAAGATAGTGACGAGGAAAGAGAAATACTAGAAAAGGAGAGAAAAATATAGAAAGAGAGAGAAGGTAGCCATGAAAGCTGAGAAAGAGAGAAGATGAAGGAAACTTGTATTATGATAATGATGATGCAAAAATCGAGTCTCTTATACCTTTTATATTGGCCAATGTAGTTGGTATTTATCCCTATTATTTTATTTCCCCTCTATTACATCGCTAAGCATGCGAGTGTGAATATGGTTATTAAATACCCCTGATGTAGAGTTGTCATAAAAATGGAAGTTTATTTAGGCATTTCTTTTACTAATAACATGGCATAATACAATGCCTTAACCATGAGGCTAAATATAGCCTAATGTGGTGGTATCTTTAATTTATTAGTGAAAGGTGATGTGTAGTTAGTTATCAACCAATTGATTGGGACTTATAACGTGGGGGATCCCATTCTATGAATGTATCATCCTGCAACCTTGATATACTTTAGATTTTTTAGACTGACTTGTAAGCTAGCTCCTCATTGGTGGAATCACTTTGTAGATACCTTGGCAAATTATGCCTTTGTTGAGGATGTACTTCTCAACTGTGGTCCTAAGGGGTTATTAGAATTGTATGATCTTATTAGCCGAGGACTACTATGGAGACTTCTTGTTGACATGTCTTATTATGGCTGCCAATGGGTAGTATGGGCGATGACTCAAGTATCTATTGACCATCTTCCTATTCTTTTATGGATGCATAGAATCAATCAATGATATGCTATATTTTCATAAGGCCAAGAAGGTAATTTATTTTGTAGTGCACTGGTTGATTTCATTAGGCCAAGAGGGCCATTTATTTGTTTGGTGCAGTTGCGGTTAATGGTTTCTTGTCTTAGTGCTATACTAAAAAAATTTGATGAAGTACCTAGAGCGAGCCTCTTGTTGCATAGAAGCTTCTTGTGTCCGAGTCTAGCTAATGTCCCTCATTTATGAGTTCTTTCTCCTTGTGCCATATGTGTCTATATGTTTGTGGGAAATTTTCTTCTTCTGAGGACCACAAGTCAAGGCATGTAGCCCCAAGATTAGACTAGGTATTTTGGGGGAGGTTTAAGTAGTTGTTCACCTAATGTAAAGGCATTGTCATGAGCTCTAAGATTTTTTTTGTGAGTAGTCTTAGTAACCTTGTCCTACCAGCCTGCTAGGTAGCTATTTCTAGATGCTTCTATGAGTTGTGAGGCAGATAGGAAAGTTTTCCAAGTAAAAGAAAGAGATGAAACAATGAATATATATGAAAAACTCAAGGTATGGAGGTCTGTAAAAAGAGATTTTAACCCCTAAAATAAGAAAATCAAGAAAGAAAAAATTCAAAGAGCCGATGATCATTGCCTTGCAAAGGCCTAGTAGATTTGAGAGCGGAGTTTTGAGCCCGGAATCTGCCTAAAATTTGCCAAAAAATCCAGAATTTAGGGGAAAATATTTAACATCAAAGGTGGCGGCTACAGCTTAAGCACCAAGTGAAAGACGGCTTTTAAAAGGCGCCCGAGCGACACTTGTGGATTTTTGATAATTTTTCCAACTGTTGTGTGGGATGGCAAGAGCTGCCAGTCAGTGCGGGATGTCAAGCAGGACGCCAGGATTTTTCAGAGCTCAAATCGGAGTCAGGACGAGAAAGTGGCCACAAATTGGGCAAAATACAAAGAGGTGGACATTAAGAGGACCAAAGAGGGGTGCCCTTTGGGGCCTTTGACCCCCGCTCTCTAATCTTTTATGAAAGAAGATGAAAAAATGTGAAGTAGGTGTGAAGATGGCATGAGCTACACGGCCGAAAATTGCGCCTCATCCATGAGGATGGTGATTCCTGGCTGTGAAGAACCCATCTAACTGACATTGGGGCTAATCTTCTCCCTCTTGGCTGACCATTTCACCGCCCTTCGTGCGAGCAATGGCTATGTGGATGAAGAGAACAGATTCTAGTATTTCTCTCTCCTCCCTCTCTCTCTTCTCTATGGGTTGTTCATGTGTGCTATCTTGATGAAGGAATCGGGGAGGGAGAATGAAGGAAGTGGTGATGGAGATGGATGGAGATGCTGAAGATTGAAGTAAAGCATTGGATTGAGAGCAATGGAGGCTCCGTCTGCTGATTATGAAGTCATTCAAGGCATCTCGGGTTCTAAAAAAACACAGTATGACCATTTTTATGAAGAAAATCAAGGATTTTTTATAGTTTATGATGATAATTATGTTCTTATTGGATGAAAATTTGTTTGTGGGCTATTTGCATTATGAGTAATTGTTGTTTATCAGAAAATATTGATTTTTCAATGATTTAGATATAATTCTCGTAAACCCGAAATGCGGTTTTTAAGTGGCAAAATGGTAGTTTTTCCGTTTCGGGTGGGTGAAAAGTGTTCCCATGGGGGAAATATGAAAGATAAATTGAATGTTAGTATGCTGAAGTGATTGAAACAAGAAAAACTAGAAAATAGCATATTTTATTGCCAAATAAATCAAGAAAATGGAAAAAATAAGAGAAAAAAATAGAAATACGTCTTGGAAAAATAAGGAAAAATATAAGAATTGTTAAAGGATGTGTGGCAGTGGCAGAGCATGAGGTTTAGCCTCAGTTTTCCCTATCTCTTTGTCAAAGTTTGTGATTTATTGCTTTCTATACATCAAAATACGACAAAATGAACCTCTACACCTATGCAACGAAAGCAATACCTAAACGTAGGGGGTTGGGATGTTTGAATGGTGTGATTTGCGTGCTGATTGTTGCTGATTTTCTGATGTATCATGGCATAGATTCTGTGTTATTTTTATTAAGAGGATAGTAGCACGAGTGTGATCTCGGTGCTATCGTTTCATCGCTGCAACGCGTTAGAGAATAAGAATTGAAAGCCTGGTTGTGCATAAGCACGTTGCTAATTTGAAAATGATGTTTAAGAACTTTAGAATAATTCACTTTGCATGTGCATGAAACCATGGTGTTGGAAAAAAAACCCTGGATGCATAGCGTTTGTTTTTAATGACAATGACTACGTTGAGTGTGGAAAGGCATCCTAAGCCGTAGGATAGACGTTCGTTTCTTGGGGGGATTATTTAGTGAGGAAGCATGGTATCTCTTGGATTCAAAATGAAGAGTGGAGTTTGTTCATTTGTTTTATATGTTGAGCAGTGCATCAAGGGGCCAATCCCTACGATATAAGAGAGCTGCAGTGGGGCCGCGGTGTTTCTACCGAGAGGCTGCCTCCCATGTATGTTATTATCGTAGCATTTATTGCCAATGTGTATGGGTTCTCCCTCTGTGGAGTTTTTAGAAAGGGAAACGTTGGACTACAAAACTATAAAACTATAAACGCATAGATTAGGCTTTAGGACAGTTTGTCCTTTAGTAGTGGTGGATAGACTCTCCTGGTCTGCGAGGCCGTGAGGGTGTGTTTATCTGTTATGAGCATCAGGTTCAGCTAGTGCCATAGCTAGTGCCATAGCTAGTGCCGGCCCATTTCAGGTCCCATCAAGATTCTTGGGGATGAGTCAAACATGGGTTTGATGCCTTGTCTTCCTAGGGGTGACATTTAGTCAAGGAAAAAATATAGATGATTGGACCAAAAATAAAAGTGAGCAGAAGGAAAAAGGATTTAGTGTGGCATTCTAAGATCTTGGTAGGTTCTTGGGTGCTAATACAGGACACATGAGAACGATGCCATGTTCCCCTTGGGTCACAATACACTTAGCTCCCTCCCTTTTATATTCCCGCGTATCAAGTCTTTAAGTATAAGGAATGATTGAAATGAAAAATATCTAAAAATGAAAGACCACGCTATAGGAGTCCTTGCCTAATAGGAGTTCGTGGTCTAGTTGTCCTAGGTTACATAGGCAGGAGCAGGGCAAACCAAAAATTAAGATGACTCCTTTGATTGTTCTTTTTGTGTAGAGGAAAGCTCAAGCTCAACCGTCAAGATCCACGGACCGCTTATTGTTCAAGTGTTTCAAGCTGAGCACTAGTGGCTATCTCTCACATAGCCGACACACTATCTCTCTCTACGAGTGTAGTGAGCTTGCCTCCATGCCCAATTGAGTACCCTCCTCACCCGAGCACTCTGGTAGCTCCATGATCCAACTGCAAGCTTTAAGCAAGCTCGATCCTCAAGCTCCATGCTCCAAGCTTCATTGATGCAAGCAAGAGAAGAGAAGAGAAGAGAAGAGAAGAGAAGAAGAGAGGAGAAGATGGAGAGCTTCTCCACTTTAGTCCCTCACCCTCACAAGATCACTCTCTCACACTCTCAAACTCCCTCTCTCAAGCACAAGATCAAGCAAGCAAGACTAAGAAGAAGAGAGCTACTTTTGGCCACACACAAGAATGAGCTTCTCATTCACTTTTCAACTTTATATACAAAACCCTAAATCCCTTTTGGGCGGTCATCCCCTTATCCCATTTTTGCATGGCCTAGGACCTTTTTCCCATTGTTCTCCTATCTTCCTAGCTTCCTTCCTACCGCCCATCTACCTTTAAATTTTGCACGAGTGAGAGCCCGACACTCTTTTACAAAATCAATCATGGTGCGCCTTGTGCTCTTTTACAAAAACATTGACTTGCACTTTTTCTTGTGCGCCTCTCTCCTTAATTTAGGACTTTTCTATACTTCTTGTGTTTTCAGATTTTTCTTGGCGCGCCTTCGTCTTCCGTTCCACTTTTGCCTTGGTATTGTCTTTCTCTTTAGATTTTTTGGATTTTCCACCATGTTCGTCTGAGGGTTAACATTACCCCCTCCTAGATGAGTGTGAGTCCCATGGCACTCTTTGTCGTAGGTAGCAGCCTTTGGCATGCACTGAAGACGTGATTGGAAGGGACTATCGTGGTTTGTTGTGGAGTTTTGGTGGTGGTGCGAATGAAGGTCATTGGGGGTACTTTGTTGGCATGAAGACCATGCAAAGTACACTGTACTTTTCAAACACTACAAGTAGCCACTAGCTACCAGAAGCTAAGGTGTCAATGAGCTCAATTATGCTACATCGAGTTGTCAAAATCACAAATGATGTCTCAAGAAGCCTTTGACTATACTTCTCCTCAACATCAACCATTTTTTCCACCCCATTGAACCCTTGTTTCATACACACATTGCTCCGAGGGACCAGACCAGTAGTCTACTAACTACGCTCACATAATATCTGCACCACAATCTCTACACAGCTTGGGTCCTCAAGTGCAGGACATTACTCTCTATTTTTTTTCCTAGAGTTCAACCTATCTCTGAAACTAATCAAACTATGTCTTATGCATGATAACAAGACTAGCACTAACCCCTAGGAACAGACCATATGAGAGCTTTTCAATTGCAGGTATCGAAGACTCCAACGAAAGTACCGTCAGCTCTTCATCAACACTTAACTCTGAACTCTTGTCCTTTATCATCATGCAAGCCCACAAAAGACTCTTCACTTGCAAAATCCCAAAAAACCAACACATGCTAGCCATGAGTGTAACTCCCAACAAAGAACATCCTCGCTTACCATTATTGATTGCAATGGTACTACAGAGATGAAGTGCGAAAAAGAATTGTGTGAATGGTTCAGGGTGACAGGTACCATAGGCAAGACAAGCTCCCTATGTATGTCCTACCCCCTTGATGTTCCCTGAATAATTATGGGGGATGTGTAAAGGGCTAGGGGACTAGGGATAGATCCAACCAACCAAGGTAATTGGACGTACCTAATTTGAGGACCTTAGGTATTGTGTTGTGATCGTGAGTGCTTTTTTTTCTTTTCTTTTCTTTTCTTTTCTTTTTGTTTTCTATTTTTTCTCTCTCTTTTTCTTTTTTTATTTTTTTTGGAATAAAATGAATACAACCAATGTAATACATTGAGGCTATCAACCTTTCATTTGGACACTGAGAAATGTCAAGATCTAAAGGCTGTGAAAAATGGACATTACAAGGATGACTGTGTTACTTGCCTCAATGATAGAGGAACAGTTGTTGAGATGGAGAGATATACTTGAGATTTTGCAAACCTCTCTATAACATGTGAGACATCAGCACAATTGAGGTACCAAGTGCAATGAGTCGGATGTAGAGTTTGGCCAAGAAAGAGAGAGTAACCAATGACTATGCTTTGGGCCATACTCAAATGCAATGTGTGTGTTTTGTATGGGCGATTTTCTCTTCCAAGAGTAGGGCTTCTGTTATGGCTCTTTGTTCTTGGTTTTTCTTTTTCTTTTTCTATAATGGCTCTTTGTGGGGTTGGTGGTCTTGTGGTGACTTGGACATTGAATGCTTTCGTACAAAGACCTGTGCCATCTTGTATCCACTTGACAATTTGTGAGAGTACATGCAAGTCATATGCTTCAGTCATAATGGATAGGTGCAGCTCAAAAATACATCACTTATTTGAATCCCATAGTATTGACTTCTAAGAATATCACCTGCACTTGATTATCATTGCTTGTGTGTGTGGTGGCTTTGCTTCTTTTGGTATTATTTATACACAAACATAGAACACATTGTTTATTTATATACACGTTTATAAATCCATGTCACTTCTTGAGGAGGATAAAAACCAATTGTAGAACTCATGATTGTACTAGAGTGTGGCACACGCATCTAATAATCATGGCAGCCTACTCAATAACAACATATATTTTGCAACATCGAGTAGCATGGTATCTTGTTTGAGTCTACTTGCAACATGTAGCTCCTCCTCAATGAGAATTTTATCAATCACAGAGTTCTCTGTGTTGTCAGTGGATTGAGTGTTGCAAGCAACCGTTGATGTAATGGTCGCTTTGACTTATCAGAACACGTAGAGGTGTCTGATGTTTCACCCTTTTAGGGACAATGGCAATGGGTCCATTCGTGGGTGGACTCGATGCTTTATTCCTCAATTCTTCAGCACTCTTGGTCTCGATCTTCTTGGCATCTATAGCCACTTGCAACTCCATTGTTTTCATTGTTTTCTCCTCTTTTTCTTGGGGAATTGGGGTATAACCTTTAAAGACTCAGGACCCTGAACTAGGTTAGCCGTTGATATGCTTGGTCCTCAGCCTTCTCTTTCTCTAGTGTGTCCTCATGGGATATAGTTATGGCCTAGTGAAAAGCCTCGCAAGGTTGTGAGGGTACAGGTGTCTTTCTTCTTGGAGAGTCTAGCTCTTCAGCTAATTCCCCTCCGTTTAGCCCCTCATCCAACTGCATTGGCAATGATTACTAATTGGAAGTAGTAGCAGCTACTTCAGTGGACTGGCTACTGTTGGTAGACTGCAGTATCAAGTCCTTAGGCAAGTCAAAAGTGGTCACATCTTTTGTTACCCTTTATGCATTCACTTGTGCAGGAGCTAGCCATGGTGGATTGCATAGGCATCTCCTTAGGCTAAGAACTAAGGGTGGTGTCATGTCCAGCATCTTGGACATTTGGAAGCTCAGATAGAGATAGAGATTGGGATTGAGCAGCTGCACTTGACGACTATTGCTGTGCTTTCTGTGTCCGTCTAGGGAAAGAGGGTGTAGGAGATTTGGGACTCATAGGTGGACTTGGCACTAGCTGGGATATTTACTCGTTGCTATTTGACAATTTTACCATTTGTTTTGTTGAGAAATCAACCTTATCATGAGCAACATTGCACGTGTGGTGCTAATCATCCTGTTGGGAAGTCAAAGGCTCCTTGGGCACTAGTGGCTTTTATGCACACTCGACGGTTTCATCTAATATCCACTTGTTAAGCATGCTAGGCTGAGGATCTACCTTTTGAATAGTCCTATTTGGTTTCTTGATTTCAATCTTGAGGGGCTCAGTCACTCTAATGTTGTTGATTGAAGACTTTGATTTTTGTTTAAATTTCCTTTTGCACTTCTTTGCTTTTGATGTGATCTGGCCTTCAGCTCTAAAAGAGGTGGTTTAGTAGGGGTTTTGGTGTCCCAATCCGTTGGTTACCTGTGTAATACCCTTGAGCACTTAGTGACGCTTTGGATATCCATCATGACATTGTGTTGGCTCTCCATCGATACTTTCATCTATAAGGCTTGAACTTCTTTTGTCATTTTCTATAATATTTGTAAGTCCAAAGCCTATCCTTGGCATTATCTCCTAACCTTCTTGTTTCAAGCATGGCATCGCTCACTAGTTCTCTTTTTTCAACATGCACTTGTATCAACCCTTTCAACAAGTCCTTGCTCTCATTACTAGGCTTGCCTATTATGTCAGAAGTATCAAAATGTTCCTTGTCTTTCCCTTACGGTTTAATGAAGTCACCCTTGCCAAAGGTTGTGATTATCCTCACACCCGATAGTGTCCACTACATCCTCTGTGCTACATAATTGTCCTCACTCTTCATCGCCCTTTTGAAGGGTCGTCCTAGGAGGGTTTCCTTTTCACAATTTTCACTATTTGGAGGAACATGGAATAGGATAGGCAAGTTTTTTGTTTCAATAGTTACAAGGATTCTACACTTCCCTATAAGTGCTTGTGGATGTCCCTTGTAAGGATTAAGAGTTGCATTAGCCGGTGTGATCTTTGGTTGGCCTAGTAGGGTCCATTCTTCATAGGTCAAGATATTAAAATGAGCTCCTTCATTGATTAGAGCATCGACACAGTGCTCTCTTTTTGCAGTGAGTTTGACCGTAAGATAAGTAAGCGATACTATGTCTTCATCTTCCGGGTCTTGGTTTATAAATTCAGGCCTTTTGATACATGCCTTAGAGTTCCCAACTACACAAACATATGTGGATTCTCTACTAATTTCTTGGGTCATCTATGTAGTGCCGTTCAAGGTGCATCTATCATCAAGACTGTCATATTTAGTCATCCTCGCAGTGTTGGGGGTAAAGGCGCCTCCGCCTAGCCGCCCATGTATTACTACACTGAAAGTCACCGCCACTGCACACTGCAGGTGGCGGGCGTCCATCACCGTCACTTTATTCTTTATTCTTCTAGTGACAGTTTGAATAAAGAAAGGCCCGGTCACACATTGTGACTATTGGAGTTCCCATTTCTTGTATCTCTCTTTCTTGCTCTTGCTCTCCCGCCCATAGCTCTTGAGTGCAAGCTTTGATCCTTCTCACCTTTCAACTGGTATCAGAGCACGGATTCCCGACTCTTGATCTTGGCTCGTGGCATTCTCAGCTTCCCATTGACTCCCCACTTGCATTGGGTCTCCTTCCCATTGACTCCCCACTTGCATTGGGTCTCCTTCCTAGCAGCCATAGCTCATTCTCTTGAGCTCCCGTCACTCCTCGGCTTCCCGAGCTTCTTTTCAGCCTATTGAGGCACCATCAAGGCATTGACATTGAGGTATTGCTTCATTATTTCAGAGATTTATTTCAGTCCACAGGTCTAGGTAAACAGGGCAGCCACCATTGAATCTTCCAACCTTCATATCTCCTTGCCACCGGTTGTGGGCTGCTAGAGGCTTGTTCCCAGGACCCTTTGGCTCATGTTTGAGCCCTCCAACCACTCCAGATCTGCCACGTGTACCAGCATGACCAGTAGTAACCCCACGCAAATCTGTGCCTGATTTGTGGTGGACAATAATACATTAGTCACTTCAGCCCCAGCTCCAGCTTGGCATTAAGCACTTGTTTGGGGCTCCATTTGAGGCCTTTTGCACATGTATTGATGCTTGGCATTGATCCTTTGGGATTAGGCATTGGTTGGTGGCTGAAAATAGTGTTTTAGGACTACTATAAGTAGTCCATAGACATTTGATGCTAGTTCTACATTCACAGTTTATATCTATGCTTGTTTGGGCATGACTACATAACTGGTTTGATGCCTATTGCATCCTGATTGATTGGCGGATTGAAGATACATGTAATGCTATGATTTTGGCCTAATTCTAGGGCTGGAAATACTCAATTTATAATAGTAAATGCATGCAAAATACTATTGGGCTGAGGCTATCTTTCATGCTTTGACATATGCCTATTGGTTCCAGATGTATGTCTTGGGTTATGCTATGATGTATTGATCATCGACAGACGACTTCAAGCTTGTCATTGGATCCGGATGCTTTTGGAAGCTTGATCTTATTTCAGCCCGCACTTATTGACATCGGTCTATGCTTGACAGTGGTCAATGCTTTGACAGTTATATATTCTTTGGGTACATGCTTACCCGACGCCTACGGCTTAATGTATTTGTCTTGGCACAGTGTACCATGTACTTGTTAAGCTTTAGTGCTCTCTGAAGACTTGGCTTGGATTCTCATTTGCTATTCCGGAATTTTGTATTGGGTGCCATTTTGGTTATCAGAGATCTTTATTGGGATCTATGTCTTGCTCATGGATGCTACCTACAATTGCTTTATAGCCGTCATGCTCTTGGGATGCTATTGAGGCATTATCTTGGTTACCTGTCTTTGGTACTTTGACTTGGTTTGATTGAGCTGCTGAGCTCGTTTATCTGCCTTTTGTGCTAGTGGGAGCATCTTGTATGCTTAACCAACATTGAGCAGGAGGTTTATGCTATTTGAGCATTTTGCAGATACTTGAGACTTTGGGATCTCTTACACTTAAATGTTGCATGGTTCATGCACTGATATCTTGGAGTTTGTTTTGACCTGAGCTTGGGCTTTGCACTCTTGTGAGTATACACCTACTGGTGTCAGGTCTTGCCAGTGTTATGTATACTTTGCCCTACTGTCCGAGGGGTATGTACAGATGCTTTGGTGACATGTTTGGGTGTTTACTCAGGGTCTTGATGACTGTTTGGTGTTGATTTATCCCTGTTTATGGCTGGTCATGTCTTGGATGTCATTTATTGACTTGGTGCAGTGATTTGGTCAGCAATTGACTCTCACAGTACCCTGCTATCATTTATTATTACAGCAAGCATATAACTCCGGTCTGACATGGATTTTTCATGCTAAAATATTCTGAAATGATGTACTTTCACTAGTACTTGGTGGGTAGCAACTTTACTTACACTTTTCTCGCCATTTTCTCTCGATTTTGGTGATTTTTTTGTCATTTTTTGCAGCAAATAGCAAGCAATTTTGAACAGTCTATAGTCTTCCAGCCTGCATTATGGCGAGTTTGTCCACTGATCATGCTATTTTCAACATCACTAAGCTTGATGGTATGAAGTACATACACCTATTATCAAAATTTCGATAATATTTTACTATTTTTGTCTCTCTTAGTTTATGGAATAGTGAGGGATATGGGGTAATGAGAGAGAGAGAGAGAGAGGGGGCAAGGGGAGGGGAGAGAATGAGAAGGTGATGATGAATGACATAGAGTTGTTAAATCTCTACTCGAAGAACAAAAATAATTGAGAGAGAGTATGTGTATGTGTGTGCATGTATGTCTATGCGTGTTTGTGTGTATAAGTGAGAGAAAGACTAAGAATGTATCTGTGTATGTGTGAGGAGAGAAAGAGAGAGTGTAAGAAGCTGGGAATACATGTGTTTAGTGTGAGAGAGTTAGTAATAATACATCATCACACTGACATAGATATAAAAGGTGTGAGACAATTTTTGGCATCTTTGATCATAATACAACTACTATCTTCATCTCACTTGCTTGCACTTAGGTTTCATAGATTCTCTCTCTTCTTTTCTACCATTCTAGTTCTTTCTCTCTTCTCATCACTCTTTATCTCTTCTCTTTTCTCTATCTCTACTCTTTTTTCTCTCATTTCTCTCACCTCTTAGCCCTCTTTTTAACAAGTGGTATTAGAGCATTGGTCTTTAATCCATTTGATACAATCCTTTCTTGGAGTTCTTTCTTAGTGTTGCTACTTCCTGGTTACTCAAGGACAAGGTGTCAGTTTGGGAAAGGAACAAGTGCTCTGACCAAGGAGACCAAGGACAACTAGTCAGAGCTAAGTGGAGTACTTGAAGGCAAAATTGGAGGCACCTTGGACAAAATGGTAGGTTGTGCATCTATAATAAGTTATTTTGGAGGTAAATGGTTAAAAATAGGGTGAACAAAGTTAATCTTGGTTAGAAATCTAGTTACTTTTCAAGACATGCTTTCTCTTTCCTCTCTCTTTAAAGCTTTTGGATAAAACTTTTATGGTGGCTACCAAGGAACTCAATCTCTTCGTCTTCATTGATCTCTTCTCACACTCTAACCTTGGGGTAATGAATCTTCAACTTCTTCTGAGCATCAAATAGAGCACCACAATGAGAGTAATGGCTAAGAAACCACTCTAGGATCAAGCTTGCAAATTTTGATGCAATTTTTGCTGGTACTACTCACATTTCATGCTCCTGTTGCTCCTAATCTCTTCTAGGCTTGTTAAGAAACCTTGGCACACTCAGTAGGGGGATATCGATAGCAAGCTTTTGCAAGATTTGAGGCATAATCTTTTTCCTCTTAGTTGAAAACCCTAATACACAGTATGGGTAGCCATAGCCATAGACCTGGAAGCTTCAATTTCTTCAATTATTTGACTCTTCCTGACCTTCAACACTTCTCTACCATCATTTTGGAGCAGGATTGGCTTCAAGATTGAAAACATTTTAAATATTTCAGCATATTGAGCATCTTGAAGCTCATATCAGAGTAATATTTTGGGACTTTTCTTTAAGAAGTTGAATCTTCAACATTCAAGTGTTTAAGCAAGTTTGAGACATTGATTCTTCATAAATTAAATCTTCTTCAAGAATGTATGGATTGAATTCTCCTACCATGTTGATATTCCCACTGAGGAAAAAGGTGGATGCTTGGGGGAGATAGTGGAACAATAGAAGGATGACCCCTCCACTATTAAAGATTCCAAAGGGGTGCAACCAACCAACATGGGGGAAACTTTTCCCACCTTTTGGCGATTCAAATCTTGTGTAGAGAGCTTGTCATGCCATTATATCCCTCTCACCACAGGTACTATGAGTGGAGTCATAAAATATCTAAAAATTTTAGCTGGATAGCATTGTTTGGAAATCTGTTGATTAGTTACAAGGATTATATAGGTTATTATAGGTTTACTACAAGAGGAATTTTAGCCATTAAATTCCTTAGAGTAGGGAAAGTGTATTCAATGGAAATAGAGCATTTTGGCCTTCATTTGGATTAATTTTTAGTCATCTACAGGTGCTACAAGTCATTCCAAATTGGTTATAAGTCTTACATAGAGTATTGCACTCAAACAAGAATTAGGACCACTCTTAGAAGGATTTTTACTTGGTGTTACAGGTGTTATAGAGTAATCTAGAGAATTCTAAAGAGTCTATAGGATATTGTAGGTTGTATTCAGCTCTTATAGGTCATACATAGAGTACTATATGATTGAAAGACCTTATCTTGGACTTGGGGGAGATGAATACACTAAAACAATATTTTTATATGGTGCAAGAGTGTTCTAGACATAAGTAAAAAAATATTTTTAAAACATTATATTTTTATTTTAAATTTGATTCTTATAGCTCATCCTAAAGAGATATTTGTGGGCTTTATTTTCCATCAAAAAGTTATTGATTTTGATACTAGTATCATAAGTTATAGCCATTTTTGTAGCAGGGGGTCTAGTAGGATTGTAATGCACTAGTGAGCACAAATGGCTAAACAAGGAAAGAAAAAGATTAATGATGATGTTCAATAATAAATTAGAATAGCACATGAGGAAATAATTGAGGCATGTCATGATGATAAAGATTCTTAAGAATATGGTGCATACAGTCCTCTTAATGCCAGTCATTGTAACCATGAGACTAGGCATTCCATCAAACACATGGAATTGGTTTCTATATTGGATCAGGTGATTGAACAATTGGTTCAATCGAATATGCAGACCAAGGGAGTCGTGGAGCATATGGCTTAATCTACCAAGGATTCATTGAAGAGTTTTGCTTCTTTTGCTAGGGATTCTTTGGACAAACTTAGCACTCAAATCTCTATGCTTGTGGCGATACAAATGGTAGACAAAGAGAGTAGAGATAAATAATTCTTTCAACCATTAAAAAATAATCCATAGCCATGTATTATTGTAAAGAAAGGGATACCACGTAGCATTTATGAGATTGGGGAGGCTTCTTTTAGAGATGATGAGCCTATTTTGAGCATTCATGGTTCAAATCCTCCTCAAACCACTAGAAACCAGCCAGCTATTTCTCTAGGCAAGTTTCAAACCAACTATCATAGGAGTGCCTCTAATCTTTCAAACCCCCCCCCCTGATAAGATTATGTTAACCAAATATAGTGGTAATTCATCATTAGTGGTGGCTAATTTGGAGAAGTAGACTTGCAGAGGGAGCTCACACCCAATTGCCAAGTCCCACAAATCGCAAGAGTTTCAAGTGAGTACCTATGGCTATCTCTCACCTAGCCAACATGCCTTCAATCCTACTAGGGTGTAGTCAGCTTACCTCAATGCCCAAATGAGTTGCCTCCTACCTCACAAGCACACTAGTAGCTCCACAATTTGTGATGCAAGCTCAAGCATCCTCAAGCCTCCACCTCCAAGCTCCATCCTCCATAGCCGTGCCACGAGATGGGAGAAGAGAAGAGAAGAGAAGAAGAAGAGAGGAGTGTAAAATATTACATGGTGCAGCGAACAAAATCTGAGAAAGAGATAGAGAGTACACAATAGATAAGAGGAGAATCAGTAAATTCTTTAACTCCAAACAACTGATACAAAGATGGCTCTGTCCACCCGTGCGCTTCCACTGTGTGAAGCTTAGATGGCGATCTAGACAGAAGATAGGTGAAGAGCTTAAGGCTAGCTAGAACAACAACTCTGACTGGGTGAAAGATGAGTGAGTGATGGCTGCGAAGGGGTTTAGCTTTTATAGCCCGCGAAGGTCATTAGGTCGGCCTGCTGACCGCCCGACCTACCATATGAACCTCCACTAGTCGGCCAGGGAATATTCATGGGAATATTCAAGGGGCCCCTTTTAACTCCCTTACCACGCAACTCAATGCCATGTGCCTCGAGTTGCTACCAGCTTAACCACTCCATCTAACCCAAAGATTAGACCCACAACAGTCACCTTTTTGCCATCCGGTCACATAGACCTCATTTGATATACAAGTCAGGACTCAACCAATGTTCGGGCTCACATTTTGCTTCTTCTCATAATGGGGGCCTTACAACTTTGAGCACCATGGATCATTGGTAGCACCTAATGAGGGTGGGGCATTGATCATGTCTAACACCCCCCCTCAATGTCCATCCATAGGTGAACTATCTCCTCGGCCCAATGCCGAGTCTCTGAAGATGAACTTGAAGCAGATCCTTCGTAAGTGCTTTGGTGAAGATATCTGCTCCATTCTCCTCTGTTGGATAGTAGACCAATTCCACTATCCCATCCTCCATCAAATCACGCACATAGTGATACTGGATCTCTACATGTTTGGTGCATGCATGAAACACTGGATTTTTGGCAATGGCGATGCAACTCTGATTGTCACATCTCAGCACAGTTGGTTCTTTATCTTGCACTCCCATATGCCATAGAATCCTTCTCAACCATACGGCCTCACATGCAGCAAAACAAGCTGCCTTGTACTCTGCTTCGGTAGAAGACAATGCCACTTTTGGTTGCTTCTTACTAATCCAAGAGAAAATTCCTGAACCCAAAGAGAAACAATAACCAGAAACTGACTTCCTGGAATCAATGTCTCCTGCCCAATCTGAGTCACACTTCCCTACAAGAGAAGTTCCGAAACTGTATGTGATACCATAGTCAAGAGTTTTCTTCAAGTATCTGAGCATCGGCATCCCAGCCTTCCAATGACTCTCATGAGGTTTGTTTGAGAACCTGCTCAAAACACCAACAGCAAAACTGATATCTGGTCTGGTGTTACATAAGTAGATCAGACTGCCGACCAACCTCCTATACCTCCCAATGTCTGCTAGTGCTAATGTATCCTCGACGGATAACTTTGCATTCACTTCCATAGGTGTAGCTATCTCCTTGCACTCGGTCATGCCAAATGCCTTCAAGATCTCCCATGCATACTTCTTCTGAGAGATGAAGATCTTTTCTGGCTCTTGCCAGACTTCAATCCCCAAACAATAGTGCAGCAAGCCCAAGTCTGTCATTTCAAACTCAGAACTCAAAGCCTTTCGAGTTTGGTTGATCATATCTTCATAGTCACCTGTAATAAGAAGGTCGTCCACATATAGGACAATCACTACAGACTTTTTACCATCCCTGTAAACATACAAGTTAGCATCTGAGGCACATCTTTTGAAGTTTAGGTTTAAAAAGAACCTATCTATCCGCTGGTACCATGCTCTGGGGGCTTGTTTCAGCCCATACAGTGCCTTCTTCAGTTTACACACTTTGTTCTCAGAATGGGGGGCCTCAAACCCTGGTGGCTGAGCCACGTACACCTCCTCCTTGAGGTCACCATTTAAGAACGTTGACTTAACATCCATTTGGTATACTGGCCACTTCTTGTGGGCAGCCACTGCAAGTACCGTGCGAATAGTGGTCATTCTGGCAGTTGGGGCAAATGACTCTTGAAAATCAAACCCTTCAACTTGTGAAAATCCTTGGGCAACCAGTCTAGCTTTGTACTTTTCTAAGGTACCATCAGCCTTGCACTTTACCTTCCAGATCCACTTGGTGCCAATAACCTTCCGCTTTGCTGGTCGATCCACTAGCTCCCAAGTGTCATTCTTCATTATGTTGTCATACTTCGCCTGCATAGCAGCCTTCCATGATGGATCTGCAAGTGCTTCTTCTAAGTCAGTTGGCTCCTTTACTTCTCTCATAATCTCAACCATCAAGGCCATATTGACTATGTGAGCAGAAGCCCTCCTTTGCTCCTCTATTCTCTGAGACCTCCTTGGTCCGTCTGCCTTCTCCTCAACAGATGCAGGCATAGGATTATTGTGGTCATAGAGCTACTTCACCCAGCGCGGCAATGGCTTTTCCGGTGGGGTGATGTCAAGTTGGTGAACTTTTTCTTCATCATCAGAAGATGATGCTTCCTCCTCCTTAAGGATAGGGATAGCTCTCGGGACAGGTTCAAAGTGGACTACTTCTTCGATTGATGATAAAGTGGAAGAACTTGCCTTCTCTTCCTCCACTATATGCGGCTCCTCCTTGAACACCACATCACGGCTCGCGATGATCTTCTTTGCCTCTTGGTCATATAATTTGTAAGCCTTCTGCTCATCACTATAACCCAAGAAGATACATTTTCTGCATTTTGGTTGTAACTTGTTTCTCTTCTCATCTGGAACATGTGCATAACATTCACATCCAAAAATTCTGAAATGTGAGACAGATGGTTTCTTACCAGTGTAAGCCTCATGAGGTGTTTTTCCCTTGAGAGCCTTTGTATAGCTCCGATTTAGAATGTAGACTGCAGTATTAACAGCTTCAGCCCAAAAATGGTTAGGCAATCCCTTTCCCTTTAGCATGCATCTTGCCATCTCCACAATGGTGCGATTCCTGCGTTCCGCAACACCGTTCTGCTGAGGTGTGTGAGGCGTCGTCAATTGACGCTTGATCCCTTTGCTCTTGCAAAAGCCTTCAAACTCCTTTGAGTTGAACTCACCACCACCATCTGTTCTAAATTTCTTCACACTTTTCCCTGTTTCATTCTCAACAAGTATTAGCCATTCTTTAAACTTACCAAAAGCTTGAGCCTTATCACGAAGGAAGTACACCCACATCTTCCTACTGTAGTCGTCGACAATCAACATAAAATAAGAAGATCCCCCCAAGACCTGTGTAGGCATCTTACCACACAAGTCAGCATGCACCAACTCTAGAGGAGCCTGTGCTCTATTCTTGCTTTCTTGTGGAAATGCCTTTCTTTGTTGCTTGCCCATCATACAAGCTTCACATGGTTCCTTCAATTCAGATATTGTAGGTAGGTGAGCAACCATACCTTGCTTTTGCATCTCCTTCAATACTGCAAATCCGATGTGTCCAAACCTTTGATGCCAAAGCTTACTTGTGCCCACTCCAGCGGTGGCTGTAAGAGCACTTAGCTCATACAGGTTGTTCCTTCTTTCTCCTTTGCCAACAATTGTGCCAGCACTATCAATAATTTCTGCACCTGTCTTCTTGAACCTCACTTCATGACCAAGATCAGTTATGGCAGCAACTGATAAGAGATTTCTCCTGATTTCGGGAACATACAACACATTTGAAATCTTTTTGACTTCACCATTTGCAGCAACAAAAGAAATAGTACCTGTGCCCGCAGCAGGGCATTTAGCATCATTTCCAACCGTCACAGTGATGGATTCTTGTAGAGGCTGCATAGAACTGTATAGACCTTTCTTGTTGGTCATGTGACGGGAGGCCCCACTATCCAACACCCAAGAGTCAGTGGTAGATTCTTCTTGCGCCGAGGAGCACACTTCCTCAATGGTCGCCATGAATGATTCCAACTCTGCTTCAGCCGTATTGGTTGTCTCTTTCCCTTTACTTTTAAGGGTACCATTCTTTTCATCTGCCTTCTTGACACGACAATCTGCAATTGCATGTACTTTCTTCTTACAGTAGAAGCACTCTCCTTGAAACTTCTTCTTGCCGCCCTTCTTCTTTTTGTCACCATCATTTTTGGTGGAGGAAACACCTTTGCCTTTTGCATTGGCAGAGAATGCAGCATCTCCATTGTTGCTTCCTTCTCGGGCTTTCAGCCTCAACTCCTCCTCCATTAATAATGCACAAAACTCCTCAAAAGTCAAAGCTTGAGGTCTCACCTGAGTATTAAGGGCAGTTACTAGTCCATCAAACTTTTGTGAACAAATCCGAAGACACCTCCGAGCTAGCTCTTTGCTAGTCTTTTGTATCCCAGCGCCAGCCATCTGGTCGCACAGATTCTTAATCCGAGTGATGAATGCTTCAACCGTCTCTCCTTCAGCAAACTTCTCCGCTGCTAGTTGATTCTCCAAGTTTTGAATCCTTGTTTGGTTTCGTGTTTCATACTGACTCCTTAGTACATTCCAAGCCTCTGACGCTTTGGTTGTATGCTGAATCAGAGTCAAAACACTGTCAGAATAGCTTATAACTAAGGCACACAATGCATCTGCATTCCTTCGTTTCCAAGCTCGTAGAAGATCTGCATTCGGAGGAATCATCACACTACGATTTGATGGGTCGGGGGTAGGCTGTGGTTCTGCGTCAGTCCCCAGCATAGTCTCCAGAAGCTCATAAGAATCAAGGATAGTTGTAATTTTGAACTTCCACAAGGTGTAGTTTGTACCATCTAACTTGCCTTCGCTGAAGGTTGGTGGACGAATCCTCAGTGTTTGAATAGCCGGTACAGCAGCACCACCTCCTGCACCGCTTCCTGATGTGGCAGAACCGCTTCCCGGAGTGGACATCGTTTCTCTTTGCTGTTGAAGCCTTTTCCTCTTGCACGCTCTCCGATCTCTAGAGCCCCCTGGGCTCTGATACCATGTAAAATATTACACGGCGCAGCGAACAGAATCTGAGAAAGAGATAGAGAGTACACAACAGATAAGAGGAGAATCAATAAATTCTTTAACTCCAAACAACTGATACAAAGATGGCTCTGTCCACCCGTGCGCTTCCACTGTGTGAAGCTTAGATGGCGATCTAGACAGAAGATAGGTGAAGAGCTTAAGGCTAGCTAGAACAACAACTCTGACTGGGTGAAAGATGAGTGAGTGATGGCTGCGAAGGGGTTTAGCTTTTATAGCCCGCGAAGGTCGTTAGGTCGGCCTGCTGACCAACCTACCATATGAGCCTCCACTAGTCGGCCAGGGAATATTCAAGGGAATATTCAAGGAGCCCCTTTTAACTCCCTTACCACGCAACTCAATGCCGTGTGCCTCGAGTTGCTACCAGCTTAACCACTCCATCTAACCCAAATATTAGACCCACAACAGTCACCTTTTTGCCATCCGGTCACATAGACCTCATCTGATATACAAGTCAGGACTCAACCAATGTACGGGCTCACATTTGGCTTCTCCTCATAATGGGGGCCTTACAACTTTGAGCACCATGGATCATTGGTAGCACCTAATGAGGGTGGGGCAGTGATCATGTCTAACAAGGAGGTGATGGAGAGCTTCACCTCCAAGTTTCCTCACCCTCACACACTCACTCCTTCACACTCCCTCTCTCAAGCACTCACAAGCAAGACAAGAGAAGAGAAGAAGAGAAGAAGATGATTCCACTTTTGCCACACACCAAAGAATGAGCTTCTCTATTTACTTTTTGGCTTTTATACATAAATAAATCCCTCTTGGATGGTCATCCCTTTTTTACATGACCAGCCATTGTAGCAAGGTCCTCTTTTCTATTTCTTTTTATTTTCCTTATCTTTTCACCTATTCCCATCTACCTTTTACAATTTTGCACAAGAGGGAGCCTGGCACTCTCTCACACAGTTTGAGGGGTGTTCTACATTTAAAAACAAGATTTTGCCTTTGACTTGATTTTTTAAAGAGGCCCTTGCACTTTTGACAGTTTCCCCTCTTGCTTTTTTTGCTGTGTTCAATTTCTTTTGGATCACCTCTTTTAGGTCCCAGCTTACATTTTTCCACTTTTTCTTTTCTTATGCTGTGGTTAACATTATCCCCCTCCTAGCCTAGTGCCAGTCCCATGGCACTTATGGGTAGTATTTGGGAGGTCGAATGCATGTAGCCAAATAGCTTTTTTGAGTTTGTATACAAGCCCTTGTGGGGGATGGTGGACTCGACATTGATTGAAGATGTAGTTGGGGTGGGTCCTTCCCTGATACTGACCTTGAGTGGATCTATCCCTTGGAATTGACAATGGTGTTAGATGGATCTGTCCTCTTGCTTTTGTGGTTGTTATGCCATAATCTTAACATGTATTTTCCCTATTCCCTTCAAGGTGCCTTATCCCTTCGCCGATGTCAGTTTGGTATGCTGATAAAATGAATTACATTACACCCCACGCTTTTCTTGTGAGAACCTTCCGAGGTTCTCCCTCATTCTTGAGAGGACCTTGCCAAAGTAGTTGGAAATCCCACAAGTTTTTTCTGAGGCTTCCATCTCCTTTATTGTTTCTCTCTAAATGGAATAAGTTTCTTCATTCACTTTTTGGCGGGGGCTTCCTTGATTGTTTCTTGCGTCTGTGGGCTACATGGTAATAGATCATCTAACATTACCCCCCCTTAGATGGTTGCAAGTTACATGACATTGGTAGCTTTCAGTTGTTGAAGGGTTAGTAATTTAAAGAGACAATCATGTGATTTGATGATGTGGAGGTCTCAGGGGGATTGATTTTGGGAGGAAACTGATCAACCGGGTAAGGTGGTGGAGGCTAGGAGTACATTGCATGGATGATGGGGCCTTTGAAGTTGGTGGTTCACAGCATTTTTATTTCCATGAAAAGAAAACAAGGTGCACTACTTGGGGGTGTGACTACCTTACCATGTGGTGCATTGTGCTTTTGCTAGTGGAATTGGGAGTTGGGTCAACAAGCATGGGTGGTGTCCCACACTTGAGGACCCAATTTGTGCATGGGGAAGGTGTGGTGGCTGCGGCTTAAGGAGATAGGTCTAATCATAGACGAGTGTGACCTCCCTAGGTATGTCCTACCCTTGATTTGCTCTAATCACGTGAGTGGGAAATCAAAAGGGTTAAGGGATTAGGGACAGAGCTGACCGATTGAAGCCACTAGATGCGCCTAACTTGAGGACCCCTAAATGCAGTGCTTGTGACCTATGTGAAGTGAGGTGGTCTAACTACTTTGCTTGTGAGGTGCTTCTTTTTCCTCTCTCTTTTCCCTTATAAAATAAAATAAAATTACATGGTCACGATTAGAGCTATTCTTCGTCATCTGAGTGGGGTGGAGATGGGGACCTAAGAGTTTTATTCAAGAATTGTTGGCTCTGTAAGTACCCCTTGAGGTTCAACTGTCGTAGAAAGAGATGGGGACCTAAGAGTTTTATTCAAGAATTGTTGGCTCTATAAGTACCCCTTGAGGTTCAAGTCCACTTGAGGTTCAAGTGGACTTGCAGAGTGGTCGTAGAAAGAAATGGATGATTGCAACGTATAAAGCAGCTATCATTCATATCTTCAAGGAGGGAAGAGCAAAATGAAGGGAGAAGAGTAGCTCGCATCATGAATCGAGTCATGGCGCAACTGTCTATGGCATTGGGATCAAAATAGAGGGTTGGAAGGCCGCATTCTTATGGAGTGGTATCTTGCGTAAGTAGTATTCTAAGAAGTCTAAGGTAATTACATGTGGTGATGAAAGCAGAGTGGGACAAGAGGAGAATTCATATACAAAGTGGACTATAGAGTCCTCCAAATCTTCAGGTGTGAAGACGAGGGCCTCTTCAGGCATAGTACAATTAGCATTGTAGATTATAGGGAAGTCGTATCAACCATGGACATTGGGGTCAAAATCCACTCCTACTCTTCAAGGGTATGGCATGAAGGTTGGGTTGTTTTGCTTGAAGGGCAAGGTGCTACAAAAAGACAGCCAAGTGTCCATATTTACATCACAGATGTGTCTTCTCCATGTGGGTTGGGACTCATAGTCAAGCACAAATCTAGGCACTTCAAAAACTTTATTTTGCCAAAAGTCGGCATCTTGTGTGCCCTAGAGGGTGGGGTTTTTCTCTATTTAAGCCAGCCACTTCTCCCCAAGTCTCCCTTCGATATTAATCACTTCTTGCACCACTTTGATTGGCAGAATCCTGTGCAAGTTGGCGAGGAATTAGGAATTAAGATCGAAGGGTTCTGGAAATATCCTATTGTCTCCAGATTATCAAGTTAGCATGGAAGCTTGTTGGAAAGTCATACTGACTTGGTGGGATGGATGCAGATGGCCCCATAGCCGATTTAGCACCCAGTCTCCTTCGTGCTTCCTCCACCATGTGCATCCTCTTTTCTTTGATTACAGCTTTTCTTTCTGCGCAGCATCTGCTTGTTTGCTGATCTTTTGGTTGTGGAGGGGAAGGAGGCTATGGGACTAATTCTTCTTGTTGAGATCCCAACCCAAAGCTCAGACCAGCCCCTTCTTCTTGCTAGTCTCCCTAGGCTACTTTCTCTGCAAATCCTATTGCATTTATTTCTTGTGGTGTCAAGCCTACTTGCAATAGATATCTTTGTTGCTCTTCAAGGGTTAGGTTGACTCCCATGGGTTGTGGTGGCATTTGCAGGCCTGCTCATAGGGCTCTAGCGTAATCCCTAGCTTCTTTTTAATGGTGTCCATAGCCTCTCCCTCCTCTGTTTGAGTGACATCTAACAAGGAGTTGAAGAAGGCACGTTGCTCGATTTCAAAGGTCACTTGGGCCACCTTTGCTCTACTCTCATCTATAGCACTATATCACTCTCTGATTGAGCGAGACGGTGCCCCAAGGTGTTGACTCTCTTTGCATTGAGGTTTGCCCAGAATTCAGCTCTCTTCTTCAATTCTTCACTGTCTTTTCCTTGCCTTCAAGCCAATACCATGAACCTCTGCTCTTGATCTTCAATTTCTCTTTTGAGTCTCTGTTGTTCCTCTTGTTCCAAGTCTACTTCCAGTTTCAACTTTTCTATTTTTCTATGCAATCCGAGGGTTTGCTCTTGTTTATATGCTTCCAATGTTGCAATAGCATCCTTGAGAATTTTCATTTTTTCATGTACTTCTTTACATAGCTCTCCTAGATCCGCAACATTTTGTCGCATCCTCATGAAGCTTTGCTTTTCTTTGGCTAGCCTTGCCTCCCACCATCCGTCTTCTCCTTCCCTTGTTTTAAGTGCTTCTTTCAGCTTGTATATTTCTTTTTGGCACATGGCCACATGTCTAGTCTTTTCCAGCTGGAATATAGCCAGTGACTCCTTAGCTTCCAACTCAGCCAGTGATATTCTCTTCTCCTTCATAGCTTTTTTTAACTATGAGAGTATCTCTTTGACATATTCATCATAGTCAGCAATTGGTTTCCTTTTTGTAGAGATGGGACTCGTGGAGGTTTCCATTCTTTGTTGTTTCAGGTCGTGTCTTCATTCAATGTCTGTTGTTCTGTTGATCTCTTCTTCACAATGGTTGTGTTTCTATTGAAGTAATGCACCTAGGCCATGAGATTGCTGGCATCTACTTTGGCCGGGGTGCCTTGAGTAGGTGTTGTTGCTGCGATGGTGGGTTGTATCAAGAGGGGTGAGATAGGGTCGATAGAGCACTTTTGTGATGAGAGAGGTATTAAGCGTCAGTTGACCCCCTTACACCCCTCCCCAGAATGGCATGGCTGAACGCATAAATAGGACCATTCAGGAAAGGGTCCACAGCATGCTCAGCCAGGCTGGTTTACCACAGCACTTTTGGGCTAAGACAGTTACTATTGCAGTGCATGTCATTAACAGGTCACCTAGCAATGGCATTGACTTTCAGGTTGCAGAGGAGGTACGGGCAAGCAAGCCCCCCTCTTATGATCATTTGGGTGTCTTTGGATGTGAGGTTTTTTGCCATGTGCCCAAGGACAAATGCAATAGGCTGGATCCTAAAAGTGTCAAATGCATTCTCATTGGCTATGGAGATGCAGGAGAGATGGGTTACCATCTATGGGATCCACAGCCGTGAAAAGTGATCCGCAACCATGATGTCATCTTTCATGAGGACAAAATGCATATGCGGCCTGAGAAAGTGGTTGAGATATGCATAGTTATCTTTTAGGAGGAGCCACCTACTCCCGTATAGCCCACTCCACAGCCAGTTAGATAGTGTCATGCAGCATCACTTGATGCTCATGGCCCATATGTTAAACATACTAATGTTTGACAAGATGTTGGTCATGCAGCAAAGCTTGAGTTGAGGTGTTCTACTAGAGATAGACGACCCCTGATCCTTTTGCACCCTCCATGGATTATGTACTGGTTACAGATGCAAGAGAGCCTCTCACTTATGATGAGGCTATGCAGAGGGGTGATTTTCACTCTTGGGAGAGGGCTATGCAGTTTGGGCTTGACTCATTGCATAAGAATCAGACTTGGGATTCAATTTTCTTTCCTTAGGATAAGAAGGCTTTGCCATGCAAGTGGGTATACAAGCTGAAAAGTACCCCTGGACACCCCAATCCTGCATACAAGGCTCGATTGGTTGCTAAGGGCTTTAAGTAGGAGCATGGTGTTGACTTTGATGAAGTCTTTTCTCCTGTGGTCAAGATGACCATTATTCTTGGCTTTGGTTGCACAGCTTGACCTGGACTTGTATAAGATGGATGTCAAGATGGCTTTTTTACATGGGGACTTGCATGACGAGATTTACATGGAGCAACCTAAGGGCTTTGCACACCCTGGCAGGGAACACCTAGTGTGCAATCTAAAAAAGAGTCTATATGTCTTGAAGGATGCACCTAGGGAATGGTACCATAAGTTTGATAGATTCGTGCAGTCACAGGGCTACAGCCGCAGTGATATGGATCCATGCTTGTACACAAAGAAAGCCCGTGATGGTTCTTTACTGATTTTGGTACTCTATGTGGATGACATGCTTTTAGCAAGGATAGCTCATGAGGAGCTAGATGCTCTTAAGGCTCAGATCTCAGGGACTACTCTATCTATCACAGAGGGAGTACATTTATAAATTCCTTGAGCAGTTCCATATGCAGGATTTTAATCCTATTGGCTGTCCATTACCTTCTCATCTGAAGGTTTCACAAGTCGATTATCCACATACGGATGAGCAAAGGGCCGAGACGGCCAAGATTCCCTATACATCAACGGTGGGCAGTATTATGTATGCCATGATAGCCACCCGTCCAAATATTGCTTTTGCAGTTGGGGTTGTGGCATGTTATATGACTACACTTGGCAAGAAACATTGGGATGCCATGAAGGGTATCATGAGGTACCTAAAGGGCATAGAAGATATGTGTATTTTCTATGGCACCTAGGATACAGGAGTCATGGGGTACACTACTCTGATTATGTAGGACATGCAGATAGTAGAAAGTCCACTTCTAGCTATGTGTTCACTTATGTTGGAGGGGCTATCTCTTGGATGTCCAAGGCACAGAAGTGTACGGCTCTTTCTACTATTACAGAGGCCAAGTATATTGCGCCAACACAGAGGCTTGCAAGGAGGCTATCTGGTTAGACCGTTTGATTGCAGACCTTGGTATGATAGATGCTATGCCTACACTACATTTGGATTCTATGAGTGCCATTCAATTGGCCAAGAATCCGGTCAAGAATCCCGTCTTCCATGCGAAGACGAAACATATTGAGGTGAGGTATCACTTCATTTGTGAGGTCGTTGAGGATAGGTCTATTGACCTTGTCAAGATTCCAATTGAGTAGAATCCTACAGACTTGTTCATGAAGAGCCTCACTATAGAGCGCTTTGCCTTCCTCAGGAGATGAATGGGCATTGGATGAGATGATGTCTTTTTTCCTCATCCTATTGTACATGTGTACATGTTGTAGTGTCTTTTCTTTTCTTTTCTCTCTCACTAGGGCAGATTCTCCTTTAAGTGGGAGGTTGTTGGGGGTAAAGGCACCTCCGCCTAGTCGCCCGTGTATTACTACACTTAACTACACTGACAGTACCCGCCATTGCACAGTACAGGTGTCTGGCACCCATCACAGTCACTTATTCTTTATTCTTTTAGTGACAGTTTGAATAAAGAAAGGCCCAGCCAGATTGTGGTTGTTGGAGTTTCCACTTTGAGTTTCTCTCTCTCTCTTCCTCTTGCTCTCCATCCACCATATCTCTCACTGCCAAGCTTCTTTCTCCTAGGTTCTACTTCCCTTTCAAAGATCTTGTTCTTGAATTTCTTCTTTTCTTTGTAGTAGTAGTAGTAGTGGAAGTAGTAGAGAGAGAGAAAGAGATGTTTTGTTGAAGGTACACCTTGGGTGTGTTTGACGCTTCAAGAAGGTGAGTAGTAGTAGTAGTAGTAGTAGTAGTGGTAGTGGTAGTGGTAGTGGTAGTGGTAGTGGTAGTGGTAGTGGTAGTGGTAGTGGTAGTGGTAGTGGTAGTAGTAGTAGTAGAGAGAGAGAGAGAGAGAGAGGTTTTGTTAAAGGTGCTCCTTGGGTGTGTTTGATGCTTCGAGAAGGTGAGTACTAGTAGTAGTAATATATATTCGAAGCTTTGGGAAGACGAGTACTAGTAGTAGTGGTGGTGGTGGTGGTGGTGGTGGTGGTCATAGTAGTAGTAGTAGTAGTAGTAGTAGTAGTAGTAGTAGTAGTAGTAGTAGTAGTAGTAGTAGTAGTAGTAGTAGTAGTAGTAGTAGTAGTAGTAGTAGTAGTAGTAGTAGTAGTAGTAGTAGTAGTAGTAGTAGTAGTAGTAGTAGTAGTAGTAGTAGTAGTAGTAGTAGTAGTAGTAGTAGTAGTAGTAGTAGTAGTAGTAGTAGTAGTAGTAGTAGTAGTAGTAGTAGTAGTAGTAGTAGTAGTAGTAGTAGTAGTAGTAGTAGTAGTAGTAGTAGTAGTAGTAGTAGTAGTAGTAGTAGTAGTAGTAGTAGTAGTAGTAGTAGTAGTAGTATAGAGAGAGAGAGAGAGAGAGGTTTTGTTAAAGGTACACCTTGGGTGTGTTCGATGCTTTGGGGAGGGGAGTACTAGTAGTAGTAGTGGTATTAGTAGTAGTAGTAGTAGTAGAGAGAGAGAGAGAGGTTTTATTAAAGGTGCACCTTGGGTGTGTTCGACGCTTCGAGAAGGCGAGTAATAGTAGTAGTAGTACCAATAGCAGTAGTAGTAGCAGCAGCAGTAGCAGTAGCAGTAGTAGATATATATGTATGTGTGTGTGTGTGTGTGTGTGTGTGTGTGTGTGTGTGTGTGTGTGTGTGTGTGTGTGTGTGTGTGTGTGTGTGTGTGTGTGTGTGTGTGTAGTTAAGGATGTATCTTAGGTGTGTTCGACGCTCGCAGAAAGCCTGTGTCTCCAGGCTCGGTAAAGTGAAAGAGAGGTTAGACTTGGAGGTGAATGGATGGTTTTATTGGCATGCTTTGTGCTACCTCCTCCTATGCTCTGCATATAGAGTCACATACAAAGGAAAAAAGGTGGCAAGGTCCAGTGCAATACCACACGACGGGGAATACTCCGACATAGGGTAGCTAGTCCTTTGCCCCCATGCATAGCATATCAGACTTTACATACTGTAGGCCCGTAGGTGGGTGGAGACTTTACATAAGTTAATTTTGTTGAGTTACAAGAGAAGAAATCCCTTCTCAGACAATTTAAGAAAGAAAAAAATAATGATAACAAAAGCAAAATGTTTATCATAATATAGACCAAATGGAAAATGATGAAGGTTGTGATGTTCAAGATCATGAGGCATATGTTAATCAACGTGTCCCATGTCCTTGCTCTCAATGTAAGCTGGCATTTAGACAAAAACATCGATTGTTTATAGAATACATACGACGCTTTGACAAGTTTCAATCAAAGATCATTGATCAGGCGATCTCATATTTTGAGCAAACGGTAAGAAAAGTGTATATCAATCATGCATTTGTATTCGCAAACTAATTGAATATCATATACAAAAACATTAGATGTGGCTATAAAATTTATTAAAGGGAGGTGATGTCTCATCCCAAGGAGAAGTGCACATTTTGCAGCCAGTTAGAAGAGTTTGTGGGCATGCGATGGATCATGGATGGAGTGCCTAAACCAATCCACCACTTCAAAGGCACTATCCAATCTATACCATCAATACCAGAGGTGACAGGTAGCCTTTTAGACTTTCCTACAATCTTGGAGCATGAGATGGAGGCAATGATTGATGCATTGATACCCATGGATGTCGAGACATCTAATCCGCTTAGAGAGGAAGCATCCATACTATTATATGATGGGTTTCGAGTATCTCGCCTAAAGAAACTGCTTGCACTCCTAAGTGTGCAAGAAAAATACGGGTGGAGCGATGTGAGTGTGACCGAGTTGTTCAGGTACCTTCTACGTACGCTTTGTTGATTTATTTTCAGCACCATCATAAAAAACAATTGTTCTTTTTCAAGGTGTTTTATGATTTTTTTAAGGTTGCTAAAGTATCATATATTACCACTTTCAAATACCATACCTAAGTCTCGTCATGATGCCCGACATGTTTTACGAAAGCTTGGCATGGACTACAACAGCATCCATGCATGTGTCAATGATTACGTACTGTTTCGAGGAGAATATGAGACTATGGAGACATGTCCAAAGTGTAGTGCTCATAGATATCAATAGGACTTGCAAGGGCAAACCATCCCTCAAAAAGTTCTTAAACACTTTCCGCTTATCCCCCATATACATCACATGTTTTGTACATACGACATGGCGAGCTTGACAATGTGGCATGCATAGAATAGATCCACAGATGGAGTCCAACGAATATCAACAACGGATTCACGTGCATGGAGCCACATTGAATCTACATTTCCAAGCTTTGTGAGAGAACCAAGGAATCTTTGGCTCGGTCTTGTTATGGATGGTATGAACCCATTCGGTCTGCACTCAACTTCTTACAGTGTGCGGCATGTAGTCCTTGTTAACTACAACATCCCTCCATGGCTTTCTACGAAGAAGCGACACCTCATTCTTAGCTTGCTCATTCGTGGCTGCTACAAAGTCAAGAATATAGATGTGTATCTTTGTCCATTAGTCAATGAACTTAAGATTTTGTGAAAGGAGGGGGTCGCCATGGAAGATATGAGCAAGTCGACGGTCCGCCAATATACGAGTCATTCTCATATGGACCATACATGACTTTTCGCAATTCAGGGAGTGCTTAGGTAAGTAGGCTTCTATTCTCATTGGTAATATCTATTATAGGTTGTTCAAGTTTGTATTCACTAGATAGAGGTATTGGGACAGGTTTGGTTACCTCAGATTATCATATATGTCCATTGTGTAGGCCACAGTTAGACTCCCAAAGGTCACAAAACATGAAGAAGATAGTATATCAAGGACACGTTGCTTTCTTCTTGGAGGGTCATGAATTGAGGGAAGGTTTTCTTGGACAACCTCCAACACGAATGAACGGCCAAAGCTGGTATGAGCTGAAAATGGTCCACATGGAGTCGCATCCAAATGGAACACGACGATTCTTAGTTTTCTACAAGTTGCCATATTGGACCTACTTATAGATCAACCACTTGTATCCCATGCATATTTTCAAGAATGTGGGTAGCTTACTATGGGACCACATCACAAGAAAGAGAGACACTATAGGGGCATGAATGGACTTGAAGCAGGTAGGCAAGATGGAGGTGCTTTGGCTGTAGTCGAGTGCTGATGTTTGCTTGCAACTACCTCGCACTCCTTGGGTTTTGTCCACTAAAGAAGAGTGCATTGTGAAGCAAATTATCAAGTCTATTTGCACTCCGATGGGTATGATGTATTCTCTCAAGTTCGTGTTTTCTAAAGATGACCAATTATCAGGGCTAAAATCCCATGACTGGCATAAGATATGTCAGGTTTGTACTACAAATGGATTGTAAGTGGCCTGTGTATTTTGCTATTTGGAGTCTAGTCATTGTTCGTAATGCTTCTTCATTTGTGGCAATTTGTACTACCAATTGCGATCATGGGATGCCTTACTCTAGAAACACACGAGGTGATTTACAGGTTGTCAAATTTAGCACAATGGATCTTATAGAAGGAGATCAAGACACCCTCTATTGAATCTGCAAGGCGCAGAGTAGTTGAGACTGTCTGTCTGTTGAGTGTTGAAATGACTTGTTTTTTGGCTGATTTTTGTTGTTTTTGAGAGCTGAATGGTTGATTTTATGAGATGATTGATTGATTTAGAAGTGGTTTGAGAGTGTTTTAGATGATAATGATTGTGTTTTGGAAGATCATGATGTTTTTTTGTGGTTCTGTGATGTTCTGATAGGTTCTGTATATCTTCTATTTTGTTCTGTTTTGCTCTGTTTTGGTCTGTTTTGTTCTGATTGTCTTCTGTAAAGAGGGAAGGAGTATTGATTGATGAAGATTGAGATATTGTGAAAGTTTATTGAATGGTTTGTGAGAGTTTGGAATGGTTTGAGAGTGAGTTATGAGGTTTTGATGACCTTCTGTAACCTTGTGTAGGCCTTCTGTTGTAATATTCCCACCCGTGAATATTAACGTCCCGCACACGACGTAAACCCTGTGCAAGGGTATTCCCTACTTCGTAATTATTGGTAACCTCATCCACACCATGCACGCTCAAAAATGAGGCCTCCACATCGAGAAATATGAGGCTGAGATTGAAGACCGTAAAAGCTGCAAGGGAACACCCTTTTTGAAGGGGCAATTTGGATAAATCAAGGCAAATTTTTTTATTATTATCCCTTCCCCCAGTCGATGCATGGCTGGAGGAGAGGGAGTGTGGGGAGGAATGGCCAAGGGAGGAGAAGGTCAGATTGCATGGGGAGGAGTCCTCCACGTGTGTGGAGGCCCTCTTTCCCAAGGCCTATAAGAACCTCCTTTTGGGGGGAGGGGAACGTAGGAGAATGGGGGGCAGAAGGCTGTCGTGTGACGGCCGGACGTGCGGGAAGGAGGTCGCTATGGATGGTGCGGGACGTGAGGGAGGTGGACGGCTGCTGCTGCCGTGAAGGAAGGGACGGCTGTGGAAGGAGAGGACGGGCTGCTGCTGCCGTGAAGGAAGGGGTAGGTGTGAGAAGGAGGAGGCCGGACGTGATGGGAGGAGGACGTGCTGATCGTGCAGGAGAGGAGGGCGGACCGTGTGAAGGAGGGGTCGCCGTGTGGAAGGGAGGAGGACGGCTGGACGAGCTAAGGGAGAGCTCGCCGTGCTGCAGGAGGAGCTCGCCGTGCTGCCGCAGGAGGAGCTCGCCGTGCTGATGAAACGCCGCCATAGTCCGCCACCCCGCCTGATCACGACCCCCTCCCCCCTCCTCGACGTTGCTGCAGTCAACCAGAAGCTTCTAAGGGGGCTTCTTAAGCCCCCTTTTCCACGAGATCCCACTAGTCCATTCATACCCCTCCCCGGGACTTTGAAGAGGAGGAGGTGAAGGCCGTAAAGAACCCCAAGACCCTTCGAAAAAGGCTTTCGCAATAAGTCTTTAAAGCCCTTTTGCCGCAAGCGACATCCCGTAAAGAAATCTTCCGCCTACGAGGAAAGGCAAAGGTCGGAAGGTTGCATGCCAAGGCAAGACACTCCGTAGACCACAAAGGCAAATCGGAAGTCGAATTTACGCCTACGATGGCCCCAAAAAGATCACAAGGTGCGACCGCGGGAGGCTCATCTCCGAATATACAAGTGGACATCTCCCCGAGTCCTCAAGTCCAGGTTCTTTCGAGTTATTCTCGCATGATTAGGCGCGCTTAACTCATAAAGGAAATTGCATTTTTACGCTTAATTTTAAAGCATATGGAAATTGGAAAAAAACACATTTGATAAAGCATCTCTTGAACATTAGACAAGATTGAAATATGTCATGAATTTGAACGAGTTATCCACCTTAGAAGGCTAGTTGCATGTAGTTTTCGTACCTTATCAAAGTAATGAGTCTAAACTTAGGCAAAGAAATGGAATTTATAAGTGCATTCTCTTTTGTCCTAGACATGGTAGGAATAAGCGTGTGCCGCAAGTTAGGCAACATCCTTCTCGTAATGATTTCATGAGGAAAGATTATCATGCGGTTTTTGCTACACCAAGGAAAGATAAAGTTATCATGAACCATGTGATGCGTAGAAGCAATAAATCGCATGTTTACGCGTATTGGTAATTATTATTCTCCGTTAGATTTAGTTATTACCTTTAGAAGGATCATCCTTGTCGCAAGACAAGCATAATTGAGTTGACTGAAGTAATCTAAACCACAAGGATTCGTATGGGCATGATTGAGTCGATATGATAGGAATCCCAAATGTTATCTAGGGTAATTCGACCTAGTTTACACTGGTTGCCAAGACAAAAACCGCAAATCTAAAGATCTTACACACGTTCACGAAATGTCGAAGCAATTGGATGATCATGCATGAAATGATCTAAGGTTTTATCCCAAGGATCATTCAAAATGATGAAACTCCGATGGAGTTGCCTATTTCTAGGACCATGGGCCAACATAACTAGGAATGGTTTGGAGGATACCCTAAAACCCTATTACTCGGCTGGAGGTAAATTCCGTGACCGGAAAACGCTAAACAATGGGTAGAATAATCCCGTGGAATAGATGCAATACATGTGTAAAAAGCTGCAACTTTGTATAGACTTGAGATTTGCCCACAAGAGAGTTTTGTCATCTCTCGAAATGAGGTTGGCAAGTTATTGAAAGAATTTAACTTACAAGAGGATGAGTAATCATCCTGTTACTCACTTTTCTTGGGGGATAACTGCCAAGGAAAAGGAAAGGTTAGGTGTTTGCCTTGAAGCAAATGACCAGACAATAAACTAAAGCGACATGGTCGCTGGAACCTACCACAACAAACCTAAAGTATGGGTAGGGTATGACCCTAACCCAAGAATGATAGGAATCTTGCCAAGTTGCAATTGATTCCGGATCGAATGCGGGTTGCGTTCGGAGGAAAGGAAGTCACTCCTTAACAGTTTGCCAGCTGAACGACCACTGGAAATTGATTGTGCTTGTAACAGTTTAGAAAGCACTGTTTGCAATGTTTGCTTAATGAACTAAAGGATGAAAATACATCTAAATACTTCAGGTTGAAGGCCTGAAGGGAGAGGCAGCTTCAGTTACCCCCGACTGCCTGCCTAACCCTAACCAAGGGGGTTGTTAGCCGCGCCGGGAACGTGGACCGAACCCGCCGTGAGAGGTCTCTCCGTTGAGTTCTGCTTGGAGCAGGAGGACGTTTGGGTGCCAGGGGGGCTCTGGCTGTAAATCCCTCGCCTTCCGGGCCCTGCACAAGAGGCTAACGTGACTCGGGATTGGATCTCGAGGGCCGCATACTAGTCTACGGGCGGAAGCTTGGAATAGTGATCCCTGGTGGATTACTGGATAGCCTTCGGGCGGATTATGAATACGCCTACGGGCGGGAACTCCTTGTATTTCAAAGATAAAAGGATAAAATGATAATAAAGAAGTTGTTTGGCATTGTTTTCTTTATGTCCTGTGATAAGATTACGTGAAGGAACCAGTGCATAACAGGGCTAATCAAAGAAGCTGTTTGTATATGTCAAACTAATGTGGTAGGTAATTACATAACTAAAACAAACCGAGGAAAGTGCGGAGGATGGACCATGGGTCCGTCCTATGGATGGGTGGTCCCGGTTAGCCGGGAACTTTTCTCAAAGTCTTCGACGAACAGAGGATAATCGTCATCCCCGAAACAAGTAACGAGAACGATGACTTAGAATTAACTATTACCCGATTCACGCTGTTTTAGGGGAACGGAATGGGACTATGCCTTATGGCAGAGAGGTCGAGCCTTGCTTCCCTCTCGTTTCCCATTCTCCTTGAACCAAGTGCAGCGTGAATCCGCTTCGGACCTGGCGTTTCTGCATAAAGTAGTTCGCTCGGGTCTGACGCTAGTTGTTGCTAGCTAATGACCAAACAGGAAAACCCAAATTCAGGTCGATCCTAAGTGGGAACGGCCAGGATACTTCTGCTACGTGGCAGACGCGGGAAGACCTAGATCGCAAGTCCCGTAACATTCCATGGGAGTGCCGGGCGGAGCTTTCTAGACATCCTTCCCGATGGACTGCTAAGACGTGTCCGGAATGATTCTAGCGGACACATTACATCTATAGAGCTTCTGTTCTGTTTCTGCTTCTGTTCTGTACTGTAGCTGTTCTGGTACTGTTTTGTAGACTGTTCTGTATGCTTTTGTAAGTGTTCTGTGGAATGTATGTGTGACTTTGGGGAAGTTTTCTAGCCTTGGAAAGAGGTGAATACAAGTGTAAAAGAGCTGGAAGAAGTAGCTGCTGAAGACTCAAGAGAAGACTAGAGTGAAGTGACAGTAGTGAGCTATGAAAGGACACTGTAGTGGCTCTGGTGACTCTTCATATCAGACATACCTCTTGGAAGGGGTATCCACGACCTAAGAGTGATTATTGAGAGTAATTTTGAGAGATTGTAGTGAGGACATGATGTATTATTGATGGAGAGAGAGAGAGAGAGTCAGAGATAGCCAATTCTACTCAACCAGAGTGATTGTATATGAGAGATTGAGAGAGAAGACTATGAAGATATTGAAGATGAATACTATGTGATGTATTTCCATTCAAAGATGGTGTATTTCTTTGCTTTCTTTGTTCTATAGATGGATTTTATGAAGATATTGAAGAATATGGTTGATTCTATTAAATCCGTGGGAGGTCTACATGATGCTGCATGAAGATTTGTTGTGCCTGGTGTTCTTTTCTTCATTGTGATCATATGAAACATGATAAACAAGCTTGTTGATATTACAAGATAGATTTTCTTGCAAGAGAATTCCCTTTTCCTTGGTGTTCCTCTCGGGGCTCCATGTTTTTGGTGCGCAGCCGGGGAAACTTGCCATCAACAAGCACCAGAAGAGGCTGAAAATGAAGGAAATGGCATTGCCAAGAAGAGAAGAATTCAATGGATGTTTGTAAAATTCCTTCTTCCACTGAAGAGTTGGAATTTCTCATAATCAAAGCCACTTTCCACAAAAAGTTCATCCCACAATGGCGGAAACACATCACCATCATGATGCATGCTCTATGTGGTGGACAGTTTCCTCTTCCTATTGAAGCAGCAGAAACTTGCATCTTGGTGGCAAACTGTTTGGGAACAAACTGAAGAGCAGAAACAGAGAGAATGAACAACCATGGAAGATTTGGCATTCATTGAGAAGTTTCCAGACAACATCAAGTGGGAGATTGTGAAGAAGCTTCAGGAGTCCTGGTCTGTAGAGGTTCACAAAGATAAGAAGGAAAAGAGTTGGAATTTGTTCGTGGATGCTCAACAGCAAGATACATGGGATGCTTGGTGCACTGATAATCTTCTGCTTGTTCAATTAGCAACCCACTGGAAGTTGGTAGATAGAGTGTTTTTCACAACATACACTATTGAAACCATCAGAAGCTGGCATTACTATGATGATGGCACTACCACAATGCTCAGACGTATGCATTTTGACACCTTCAGAACCGAATACCTTCCTCTGTGCAGTGGCATGAAAGCAGAATTCAGGGACGTAGAAAAGAAAGAAGTAGAAGAAATGTTGGCAAGAGAGTCCTCCAGAGACTGAAGCCTTCTGTTAACCCTCTGAGGAGCACTAACAATATAGTGGAGCCACACCCCTGATGAATGACGCAATAAAGAGGCAAGCGTTAGAACGAGTCCAGAGGTACGTGAGAAGAGAGAAAGCAAGAATCAGAGCCGAGAGCAAGCTCGTAGCAGAAGCTGCCTTTGATGCCCTTGCGGAACTCTTTACAGAAGTCCCAATGGCACATCAAGCCCTTCCTCCTCCTGCTGGAGGTCCACTTCCAAGCCAGATCCGTCCTGGAAATATTGATGACAGGCTAGCGAATGTAGTCCCATTGCCAGTTTTTAAGGGAGAGTACAATGAAGACCCCGATCTTCATGTAGCAGAGTTTATGGTAGCGTGTGTGGCTAACAATGCCAGAACCCCTGAGCATTGGTTAGCGATATTCCCCGCCACTTTCAAGGGCGCGGCGTTTCAGTGGTATGAGAGACAAGCAGCAGGAACTTTTGGCACATGGGACGACCTGAAGTTGGCCTTCCTCACTAAATTCAGGCGTGAAGGTTTTGAAGAGCGGATGAGAGGAATTTATGAACCTAAGTCAATCTTCTGGAGAAAGAGTGGAAGCTTATGTCTCACGAATGGAATCCATCCTGAAGAGATGGACTAACCATAATCTAGATGATGGCATTCAGAAGGGGGTGTTTCTCAGAGGATTACAACCAGAAGTCCGTAAGTTTGTGGAGCTGCAAAGACCAGCCACCCTGCAAGCTGCAACAGAAGGTGCAAGGCTGTACGATGAAGTGGAAGCTAGATTGGCGATGAATTCAGGAAGAGGAGTCCTATCTCCTCTGATGCTAGGAATGATATACCCACCAAATGCAGTTCCAGGGACTATTCCCTACCCTTACCAACAGATGCCCCCGATATCACAATACAGTGTACCAAATCCACAGTGGCCACAATCCCTGCCTCAAATGATGGCTCAACCACAACAACAATGGTCCCAACCAATTTCTTGAATGACAAATCAGCAGCAACAGTGGAACCCTACCAACTGGAGTCAACAGCCAACAGTTCAAACAGGAGCTCTAAATCAGAACCAGAACAGAGACCCCTCTGTACCAGCCCAACCTGTTTATGCAGTAATTACAGAGACTCCTCAAAACCCTCCTGCTAGTGCCTCAGGAGGAGAAAGCTTGAAGGATTATTTATCCAACTCAATTGCAAACATCAAAAAGGAGTTGATGGATGTGATTACATAACAACTACAGACGCTGAAAGTGAACACAGCGAGCATATCCAACGTTGTAGGAGCAGGAAGCGATGTGATGCGGTCAAATACTTGGTGTGGTAAGTGTCATCAAGCAGGCCATTTATCCACTGAATATACACGAAAACCAACTATTCCTGGGGCCTTCTGTTCCTACTGTTTGCGGAAGAACCATACAGAGGACATTTGCTCTCTGAAGGAGATGCATGATAGGAGAAGGAAGGAAGAAGACGCAAGATTTAACTTGCTGGAATCCAAAATGACAACACAAGATATTGGACCCAAGCCTAGAGAGTTTGGTCCTAATTTCGGACCCAGAAGATTTCCCTCTCAAAGTTACAGAGGAAGACAGTCTGGCGGTGGTCAGAGATCAGAAGTGGAATGTTACAGATGCGGAGAAAAGGGACACATTTCACCAAATTGTCCAAATCCTCGAAGGTCAGTGGATTACAAGCCCTTATGCAGTCGATGCAAAGGAGAAGGCCACACTGCAAAAGACTGTCCAAGCCCAGCCCCAATGAAAAACAGTGCTACTGATAGTCAAGAGCCTACCTCCAATTTAGTGGAATTGGAAGTTGCTGCCATCACGCATGCAAAGCAGAAGGAACCATCTATCCAGAAAGAAAATAGCCCTCCTGTTAGAACAGTGAAGTTTAATCTTCCACCAGAAGAACAGAACAGAACAGAGCCTAACAGTGCCGTACAGAGCACTATAGTGCCACAGAGAGTTACAGAGACAGTTATAGAGACAGGAGCAGAGGTCCAGGAGACAGAAGAGGAGGAAGTGCCACAACAAAAAGGACATGGATCCACCTCCTTGGAATTATCTTCTGACTCCCCTAATGAGGCTATAGATGGAACATCAGCAGACGAAGATGCTGTCAAACAGATCCTTCCCAAGAAAACAGTGGCACATTCCTTAACAGTGGATACTGTAGGCCGACTTCCAAAAGATGCAAAGCCATTATCAATGGGTGAATACTTCCTGCCTGAACCGGGCATGACTTCTGAAATCACTTCTGATAGTGAGATAGAAGCATGGATGTACTGCTCTCCCTGTTACATGGCCATAGCAGAAACAGAGATAGAGACAGGAGAGGAAATAGAGAATCTGTTCTTCTGTTACAGAACTCCTATAGAAGCAAAAGCAGAAGCAGAAACAGAAGCAGAAACAGAAGCAGAAGCAGAAGCAGAGACAGAGACAGAAACAGAAGAGGATGGATATGATATGGACGAAGAAGATTATGAAAGTGAGCCAGAAGAATCTATCCCACCTGAAGAGGATACATTTGAGGAAGAAGTTCCAGAAGCATCAGAAGCAGATGAGCTCATGCTCTGGGACAGAATGGTGATGGTACCATTTGGTCTGGTAAATGGATCTTCTCATATGCAAAACCTTTATAAGGGATGGATTAAGAAGAGCAAGCCGTCTTTCAGCAGTGGCTCATGCCGTCCTAACCCACCCTTGCCGAAGAAAGATGATGATGATGCATCGTGCCAACAAGCACCAATCCAACTCACCCAACAGGCATCAGAGGGTCCCTGTTATGTGACGTTCCTGGATGTGTCATCTTCAGAAGAGGAGTCTTCAAGCCAAGAGGTAATTAGTTTTGAAACCAAACCCGAAACAGCTCTAATCCCATTTCAACATCTTAAGGAGCAACCTAAGTCTCCACTGAAAGAAGAAGTTGGTTCTAGTGGGACATCAGAAGAGGATACCACTCCCTTGAAGGAGTCGGATCTGTACCCAGAAGCAGTCCGCGGGACCTTCATCCGTGAAGTAGAAGGTGAAAGGCAGTTAACCTTTGTGGATGCAGAAGGCACTGAATGCCACTTGAAGGTGGGTAGCAGCCTCCCAGAAGAGGAGTTGTCAACCTTGTACAACTTGTTGAAAGAAAATTTGGACGTGTTTGCGTGGTCTTACAAAGACCTAAAGGGGATTGATCCCACAATATGTCAACATCATATTGACTTGGAGCCTGATGCCAAGCCAGTACGGCAACGACAGAGGCGAATGAACCCAAATTATTCCACATTGGTGAAAGCGGAGCTGCTGAAGCTTCTGGAAGCCGAGTTCATCTATCCAGTGGCAAATAGTGAATGGGTTTCACCCATTGTGGTTGTACCCAAGAAGAATGGCAAATTGCGCATATGTGTGGATTTCCGAAAGCTTAATTCCATGACAAAGAAGGATCACTTTCCTATCCCTTTCACAGACCAACTATTGGACACAGTGGCAGGACATGAGCTTTATTCCCTTCTGGATGGATTCAGTGGATACAATCAAGTGCAGATTGCAGAAGAAGACCAATCCAAAACAACCTTCACCACAGAATGGGGGACCTACGCTTACCAGGTGATGCCGTTTGGGCTCTGCAATGCCCCTGCTACTTTCCAACGAGTCATGATGGCCACATTTCAAAATCATCTACACGACTTCATTGAGGTATATTTGGATGACTTCTGTGTCTATAGCTTGATCCGTGAACACTGGGAACACCTGGAACAATGCTTTGACCGATGCCGGGAGTATGGGATTTCCCTCAACCCCGACAAATGCATCTTTGGGGTCTCTTCTGGAGTTCTGTTGGGCCACATTGTCTCTGCACAAGGGATATCAACAGACCCTGCAAAGATCGAAAAGATCGCAGCTCTGGCAACACCCACCAACCTCAAATAGTTGAGGGGTTTCCTAGGCCATGTGGGTTACTACAGAAGGTTTATAGCCCATTTTGCAACAAAGGCAACTTCCTTGCACAAGCTTCTGCAGAAAGATGCAGAGTTTACTTGGACAGAAGAATGTGACAAAGCCTTCCACACTCTGAAGCAGTGTTTGATAGAGGCACCGATTCTGCAACCTCCTGATTGGACGAAAGAGTTCCATGTACACACTAATGCATCAATTGAAGGTTTAGGTGCTGTCCTTTGCCAGAAGGGCTCCTCGAAGCTGGATCAACCGATCTATTATGCAAGCCGAAAAGTCACTGATAGGGAACGGAACTATACAGTGACCGAGCTGGAGTGCTTGGCAATGGTGTTGGCCCTAGAGAAGTTTCGCCATTACCTCCTATCTACCCACTTTAAATTTTATGTGGATCATGAGGCCCTGTCCTTCCTGATGAACAAAGCGGATGTGAAAGGACGAATGATGAGATGGCTCCTTCTATTTCAGGAGTTCGACTTCGAGGTGATTACTAAGCCTGGTCGTTCCCATGTTCTGGCTGATCATCTGTCGCGTATCCCACAAACTGCAGACTAGGAGCAAGATGATCCAGACCTCCTTGATGCTTCCCTATTCTTGGTAGAAACTGTAACTCCCTGGTATGCAGACATTGCTAATCTGCTGGCAACCCAACAGTACCCTCCTGGTATTCCTAGTCGGGAAAGGAAGAAGCTTATGCTAGAATCAGCCCCCTACACCCTGCTAGGCGGTGCATTGTACAAGAAAGGCAAAGATGAAGTGCTCAGAAGATGTGTTGCAGGAGAAGAGATTGGGATTGTTCTGAAGGCTTGCCATGACGAGCCATGTGGAGGTCACTTTGCAGGAGAAGCTACAGCCAGGAAGGCTCTGCTAGCAGGATATTGGTGGCCTACCATTCACAAAGATTCCTATGATTACTGTAAAAGATGTGATGCTTGTCAAAGAATGGGGAAACCCACGAAGACAAGTGCCATGCCACTGCAACCTATCCTTCCGTTGAAGCCGTTTGAGAAGTGGGGCATTGACTTCGTTGGTCCGATCGACCCTCCCACTAGAAGGAAACAGAACAGATACATCCTCGTATGTACGGATTATGTCACAAAGTGGTGTGAAGCTAAAGCCCTAAAGCGGGACGATGGTAACAGCGTGGCCCTGTTCATGTACGAGAATATCATCACCCGTTTTGGCAGTCCCTTAGAGCTGGTAAGTGATAGAGGCACTCATTTCCTCAACAAAGTCATGGAAGAGTTGACAGAGTTGTATAAGATCCGCCATCGCAAGTCCACTCTTTATTATCCCAGAGCCAACGGCCAAGTCGAAGTCACCAATCGCATCCTCTGCTCGATTCTGACAAGAACAATTGCCGCACATCGTCGTGATTGGGACGATCGACTTACAGAGGCCCTCTGGGCATACAGAACCTCCCATAAAGCAGCAACAGGACAGACACCCTTCCAGCTGGTGTATGGAACAGAAGCTATTTTTCTTGTTGAATTGGAACTACCCTCTTTGAGAGTGGCTATCAAAGAGCGTTTGGGGGATGATGATTCACTGCAACGCCGTCTCCTGCATTTGGAATGTTTGGACGAAATTCGTAGGATGGCTCTACAGTGCATGGAAGCCACGCAAGCTCGACGTAAGGCTTACCATGATAGCTTCATCAAGCACAAGGAGTTCAAAGAAGGTGATTTGGTCCTAGCCTATGATTCACGATTTGGCAAGTTTCCTGGCAAGCTTCAACAGCGGTGGATGGGCCCCTATAAGGTACTTGCCGTCAACCCTAATGGCTCTGTCCAAGTGCAGACCGTTGATGGCTCTGATGATCCCTTTCTGATCAATGGATATCGCCTGAAGAAGTACTTCCCTCCTTGGGGATCTTGACAATTACGGACACTTGATCCTTTTTCTCATTGCCGCGGCATTGTACTTCTTATGATGCTACTTCTGATAGCCGTTCTTCAATCACTCCTGATGAAGTGGACGCAACCCTCTATCTCCTCAAACCCCCCTTCCAGCCTTGATCTCTTATCCTCTATTTTCCACCAGCGACAGTGGCGAGGTTGGTCTTGATACATGGTCTTTCTACCATTCCCTTGCTCAATTTGAAAAAAAAAAACAATACATATCGGTCATGGGAGAAAAGGACTTAGGTCCCTGTCATGCCGACCTATTCTTCGAGAAAAGGTGGAAACACCCTCGGGAATAGGAGAAAACAAGAAAAAGAAAAAGAAAAAAAAAAGTAAATCTGTTATGAGAGTAAAGGAAGAAATTCCCTGTCATAGCAGGCCTCGTTCCAAGAAAAGGTGATAAACACCCTTGGGCGAGAAGCTGGCTGTGGAAAAGGTGGTAACACCCAGCAGTTCAGGAAGTGGATTCATTAATTGATATCCCTAGGATCCAATTCCGAAGCTGCCTCCCTTGGTACGCTGTGTCCTGGGTCTCTTTGCAAAGTGACTACCTGTCCTCCAGCAGACGACATGTTCCTGTCCAATACAATATTCGATGTGATGGCTACCTCCCTGGGTACGCCTCTTTAACAATTGATGATGCGATCTTCATCGACAAACAATAGAGTGATGTGAGCTTTCATCCTAACCGGATGGGGAAGTGAGTATGGTTGCCCTCTGTATCTATCAACAACGAGTGAGACAGAGGGTGGGGCGAGAGACCAGTCTTTTCCCTTCAAATCAAATGAGAGGTGAGAAGTGTGAATGAAGTGTTGCACGCACGGGATGGGCCTCTCAAAGCACAAAGCACAATTTGTTTCTGTGCACTGCACCATAAGGCTCCCTGGCCTTCCTTCTCGCACCGTATGCCGGCACAGGGCGGGATGCACAGTTGCACCATCAAATGCGCACAAGGCATACAACCTTTGCACAAGTGATTGTGAGGATTATATCAATGGGTTTCAGGAAAAGGCTGCCCTCCTGTATCTATCAACAGAGAGTGAGACAGAGGGTGGGTTGAGTTTGACTGGAGTTTCTTCAATCCCTTACCGAGAGGTGAGATTGAGGGACGTTACGACACTTGGAGTCAGGTATGTTTTAGTTTCCCTGTGCACCCACGGGATGGGTCTTTGCCGTTATCACAAGACACGTCACCCTGTTCTGTACACTGCACCATAAGGCTCCCTTGCCTTCCTCCTTGCACTTATGCCAGACAGGTTGGACACACTAATACACCATCAACTGTGCACCCTGGCATACTCCTTCTGCACCATTCCCCCTTGTCGATTCCTCAACCGGGTATGAGATATGGGTTTTAATCCTTTTTCCTCGAGTGATATTAGTCATGGGGCAAGTGACTGTTCTTTCATTTCGTTTGAGTGATTGTGAGTTGAGTGTAGTATCCCTCATCATCGACAAATTTCCTGCGATTCCTTCCATCAGCTACCTCCCTGGGTGCTGCCGCGTGGTCCCTTCCATGACGGACGTGTGCCGAGAAGATGCCTTGGTCCCTCCAGCGCCGACAACAACACTGGACGTGCCATCGACACTCAACCTTGCTTTTTGACAAAATGGGCCAAGTTTTTCTAACCCTACACTTTGGGTTCTTCGTGCTGGTCATGTTTTAAGTGTGGGGACATTAGTGGATAGTCTGTGGCGTGGTCCTAGGTCCCTGTTGCTCGGTTAACCCTATCCGTTAAGGTCTTAAGTGTGGGGACGCGTCCCTGCGCGTCTATATTGTATATCTTCTGCATATGCCTTAACCTGTTCATGCATGTATGCCATGATTTGTTGTTACCCTGATGGGGTCCCTTCCCACCCAACCGTTCCTTTTCCACCCACCCTTGGGGCTGTTCCCCTGCAGTTTTCCTTCATTCCCTGATTTTGAGGTCCTGTCATGTGAATGCACCCTACGTTCACCAAAGTCCAAATCCAACCTTATAGCCCTGTTCCTCCCTTTGAATTGACCATTTTTCCTTTTTACCTACCCTTATTCCGGTGTACGATTTTTGAGTTATTAATTTTTTAAGCATTTTGCATAATTTAGCCGGTTTTCCATGTGAACGCGTTTTTCTTGCGTCGGAACCATGATCTGACGTCATAGCCCGGCCAACCACTTTTCCCTTGACATTTTTCCTTTTTATTCCGCATCATTCCGATACACGGTTTGTCCATTATTAATTTTTCGGGTTTTCACGACTTTTTCGTGCGTATTTTTGACATTTTTCCATATGAACCTGCCCTGTTTGCATCAGAATTCCAATTTGATCTGCCAGCCGTGTCCCCTGTGTCTTCCTCCACCTTTTTCCTTTTTCCTCCACCCTCTTTCGACTTCTGGATTTTTTATTATTAATTTTTAAATATGTTTTCGGGAGTATTTTTGGAGTTTTTTTGCATGTGAACCCCTCCTATTTCCACCGGAACTGCGGTTTAACATAATAACCCTATGCCACTCCTTCCTGCGGACATTTTTCCTTCATACTGCATGTCATTCCGGTGAACGGTTTGTCCGATATTAATTTCCGATCCCATTTTCGGGTTTGTTTTTTGGGTTTTTCCCATGTGAACGCATCTTATCTCCGTCGGAATTATGTTTTGATGTGATAGGATTGTCGGGCACATCTTTTTGTACAGTTTTCCCTTTTTCTGCACCTCATTCCGATGCACGGATTTCCCGCTATTAATTTTTAATTGTGTTTTTTGGTTCATTTTTTGTGTTTTTTGCACATGACCGCCCTTTACCCCTCCCGGAATCTCCGTCGTATATTTTTCTTCTCTTCCGCCTGCCGTCCTGCCCACTTTTTGTTTTTACGCTATTTCGTTTTGACGTCCGGATTTGGTGTTATTAACTTTTTTTATTTTTACGTGTATTCGCGCGCCCGTTTTGTGCCTGAACGCGCCCTTTTTCGATTTTACGCGTCCCCACGCGCCCCGGTCGTGTCCGCATAACCCCTACCGTCATCCCGGTGCCATTTCAATCCCGTCACGGCAAATTTTTTTACCCCGCCCCGCGCAGGTGCGCGGGACGAGGATACGCCCCCTCTTGACCCAACCCAACCCCTTGGCCCCTGTCCAACCACCCTGCCCACCCCAACCCCTTGCCCATGTCCATCCTCCCCTACCCCTGCCCGCCCACCCCCCTTGTCCCTGCCCATCCTCCCCCCATGTCCACCCTCCCCTATCTCCCCCCTACCCGCCCTTTCTCTCTCCCCACCCCCCAACCGTCTCCCTCTCCCTCTGCATTCTTCCCCTCCGTCCATCTCCACTTCCCTCCTCATCTTCATCTCCTCTCTCCTCCTCCTTCTTTCTTCCTCATTTTCTCCTCCTTCCTCCCCTCTCCTTCCCCTCCTTCCTCTCCCTCCAGTGCAGGCCGCCGCCGTCGCAGCCCCAGGCCGCCTGCCCCGTCAGTCGCCTGGCGGTTGTCGCTGGCGCCCGCCCTTTAGCCGCAGATCGCCGCCCGCCTGCCGTTCCCTCCCTCGCAGCAGCACCAGGAACTCCCTCCACGGTCAGCCTGCAGCGCCTCCCCCGTCCCCTGCCCTGGCCACCTGTGGCCCGCAGATCGCCGCCGCCTCGGTCGACCGCCCGTCCGCATGCCGCGCCCGCCGCACCCGCCCTCCAGCCTCTGCCCGCCGTGCCCGCCCTCCAACCTCTGCCCGCCGCGCCCGCCCTCCAGCCTCTAGTCGATGCCGCCGCCACCGTCCTCTTCTCCGCCTCTCCTCCTTCCCCACCACCCACTTCCCACCACCTCCTCCTCCTCTAACCACACCTAGGTTAGTTCCTAACCTTGGTTTCATTAATACTAACCTAAGTTCAGTTAGGTTCCCCATTAACTTAACTTAAGTTAAAAATTAACCCTAATCTAGTTAACTCACACTAACCTTAGTTAGTTAACCCTCCCACTAACCTAACCCCTCCCACTAACCACCTAACCCTAGTTAGCTACCCCTACCCTAACCCTAGCTAGGTTAGTTCTCACTAACCATAGTCAGGTTAGTTTACTAACCCTAGTTACTAACCCTAAACCCCAACCCTAGTTTACTAACCCTAGTTAGGTTACTCTAACCCTAAGTTAGTTCCACTAACCTTACCCTAGTTAAACTAACTGTAGCCTAGTTCCACTAACCCCCCTTAGGTTAGTCCCCACAGACCTAATTTAGTTTACTACCCTGACTAACCTAGTTTACTAACCTAACCTGACTAACCTACCCTGACTTGATTAGTTCGACTAACATGACTTACCCACACTAACCAGACTTAACTGACTTCTTTCTAACTGACTTATTTGATTAACATGATTTATGTGATTTAATTAATTTCTAAATTAATTTTTCCATCAAACAAATTCAGAAAAAATTCTAAAAATTCCCTTTGCTTTTTGCCAATTTTTGGGCATTTGTCCACTGGAAATTACTCACCCTAAAATTTCTGAAAATTACATATTTCCTCATTTAACCCCCAATTCCCAATAAATGTAGAAAATTCATTTAAAAATAGTACAAAATTCTAAACAAATTCTAAACAATTCCCAAAAATTCCCCTCACCTCCCTTGCTCATTTTCCATTTATTCAACCATAAATAATCACAACTTAACACAACAAAAAAATATAAAAAATAAAAAATAAACATAAAAATCAAAATCAAAATAAAAAACCAACAAAAACCAAATTAACCCATCCACTAAGGTGATGTCTTTGTTGTTTCGTCAGTGGTCTTTACTTTTCCTTTACTGGATTCACTTCTTTTGGGAGACTCTTCCGTGCGCATTTCTGCATTACATACACACCCCTTCCAGGTATTTATTTTATGTGTTTTATTTATTTTCATTTCCCCCTTAATCACAAATTAATTGTTAAAATGAACTCTTTATTCAGCCACAGTTTCCACGTGCATTCGCGCTACACACACATTCTTTTTAATTAAAATAAACCTGCCGTTCACTTAGCACACGTTACGTGCGCTACAGAGGCACTTTAATTTTTAATTAAAATGAACCAGCTGTCACATGAGCACGCGCTGGCAAAAAAGCGCTCCACATCACCTTAATTTGTAATCAATGAATTGCATTTAGAGACCCAGTCGGGTATCGAAGTCCGGGAATCGAATAACTGCACCGCTTCACCTAATAATTGGTAATTTAATTTATAATAAGGAACTGCCGTTTTCTTGCTAAGTTTTATCACCTAATAAAAATTCACCCATTCTTAATAATTGATTAAAATCAACCCTTCATTAAATTAATTCCCCCCTCACTGCACTTAATTTCCCTTTTTCATGCACCGTTTCGTGGGATGGGTATGCGCAGTCATTAGAGTTATTTTCCTAGTCCAGTCTTGGTTTATCACAGATGTAGTCATGATATGTGTCGGATGTGGTCTTATTTTGGTTTTCTGTCTTAGTTACGGTTACGGGTACGGTATGCAGTTTTTTTTCTTTTATTGCCTGATACGAGGTTCTGGATATTTGTCTGATGCATCGCATGAAGCTTTCGGTCGCATTTGTCTTAAGGTCATGTCAAATTTTTTTTCTAGGATGTGGTTTGCTTGGGGTTAGTTGGTCGTGTCACGTTTTATTGTTTTGGTTGTTCTCTTATCCTTGGTTTTTTTTGTCTGTTGCTTTGCAGGCATTCTCTTTGATTGTATGTGTTTGTGTGTGTGTGTAACCATCTGAATGGCGCCTTCTCATGCCCCTCCCCCTATCCAGTACGTCCCACTAGTTAGTAGGGATTACTCTTCCCTACTTACTTTTGAGCCTCTCACGAAGGCGGGACTTGCTGCTTTTGTGGCCACTCCTTTTCCATTGCTTCCCGAGGATCCGTCGTTATGTGATGAGTTCCTGGCCTCTTACAGCAAGAAGACAGGCGTAGTCCAGGGCATGTCTATGACTTTGACATCTCGAGGCTTAGGGAAGGCTCTGTCTCTTCCCTTCAAAGGTGAACCTTTTGTGACCACTCGTCAGCTCTTCTCTAATGAAGAGATTCTCAAACTGTTGCAAAAGCAGACAAGGGAAATCCTCGATGTTAAGAAGGTGATAAACTCTTCAGGAGTTTCCTTTTCTATGATCACCGATCCCGTATGGAAGACGATCTGTCAGTTCCTTCAGGACAGGTTTATGCCTGCCAAAACGCCATCCCACTATTTGTCCAAAGAGCTTTTTACAGCTTCCAGGATGGTGTTGAAAGGAGTTGCTATTGATTGGAGCACTTAGCTCCTTACTAAAATGGATCAGCATTTCGTTAAAGTCACCAGGGGTAATGTTACCAATGTCACATATGGATCATATTTGTCTGCCTTCTTGACCTATTCAGGTTTACAGAAGACTGTGCCTCCACCTCCTCCATCAGATCCAGTACCTCCTCCTCCACCTTCAGAAGAGTCAGAACCCATTGACATAGAGGATGATGATTCTCCGCCTCCCCTGGTCATACAGCGCAAACGCTTGAAGCGGGTAGCGGATAAAGCCCCTTTTGTACTTCCCTCAGTGCCTATCCCTGCTACCTCTGGCAGTGATCTCCCTGGGTATCTCACTTGTAATAACCTGTTCAGAGCACATCGAGAGGATCGTTGGAGATCTCAGTTCCCTCCCTGAACAATCTAGTTGCAGGAGATGCCATTCCTTTCCTCTGCAAGGATATTCAAAGCTCCATTGAATTGTCAATGATAGCCTGTGTTCAATAGTTGTACGCGTCCTTTTATGAAGAGCTCATGCAGTCTAAGGACCAGTTGCATAAGGCAACATCTGAGTTAGCTTCTGTTAAGGATACCTTGGTAGATTTATTTTAGCAAATGGAACAGCAAACCCAACTGGTTGCCACCCAAAGCAATGAGATTTCTTCATTGAAGATCCAGTTACTCGAGGCTTAGTCACAGGTTACTAGCCTTTCAGCAGAGAAGGAGAGGATGTCCCGGGAAGCGACGGAGTTCCACGCTATCTTAGATGACAATCTTTCAGCTTTACAGATGGCTAATGACACAGTGGCCAACCAAGCCTCCCAAATCCAGCAGTTGCAAGATCAGCTTGCAAAGTCCCGCTCTGTTCCTCCAAGCCCTAATGTTCCATTGATTCCTTCTCTTTCACAGCAGGACTTGGCTACTCTTCAGAGACAGGCTACTTTGTGCCCTCTATATGAAGCTTTCCACGATGGATTTACCTTTTCCAGAGGATGGCTGGAGTGGGGCTTGGTCTGCTGAGTTGTTGACAGAGGTAGTCAGAATGGTCTTTGAAGATTCTGTCACACCAGATACCATGTTGATGTCATACATGTATCTACGAGGAGACTTGTTAATTCCAGATGAGGTAGATATGGCATGATATGTGGGGGATGTGGTCTTACAGGCTGTTTTGTATGTCAATCATTTGGAGTTGCACATAGCTGACATGTTCCAAAGTTATTCCTCCAAAGTAGCTGATTGTCAGGATAATTCGTGGCATCCCATGATTGATTCGGTGGTCCTAAATCAAAGACAAAACACCGCTCCTACCTTTGCCCAGAGTACTAACCAACTGAGGATGGATCTCTTAACCTATCTTTCCAAACATAATCCATTTGATGCTACCTTCTTTGATGGCTATCATCGACGATCTCTCTTAGGACCTTCTGTTCCTACCCTCCTCTATTACCAACAAATGGCTCACCGCTCTGCTATATATTTTTCCCTTTGTCAATCTAATTCCACCATTATTTTACCCCTTCTTTTCCAACCTTCATCTTTCCCTCAAATTCCTATTTTCACTTATTGTTCCTTTATTGAGGATAGGGTATTTTCCCCTTCTCCACCCTGTTCTTCTCCACCCATTAATGTACCCTCCACATTTCCTATTTATCAGTTAACACCGTTCCTTAGTGATTCCTTACAAATTTCTGCCACTCCTTCTTTAACCTTTTCTTCCTTTTATGATTTTTCCTATCCTTCCCTTCATCCACTTTCCCTTATTCCACTACCCTCTCCTAACACTTCCATATCTCAACCACCTCAGTTGGTTAGTGACTGTGACGGGTTTGATAATCAGATTTCTAGAAGAAGGGGATGGAGTTCGGATGATTGCCTTACAGGACTGCAGATTAATTGGCCAGTAATTCCAGGAGAATGGACAGCTTCCAGTCAAGCTTATCAGAATTATGTTCATTTTGCTCAGCAGTATTCACAGTCTGCAGATCCCTCAATGAGATTAACTGCTCACTTTGCTTGGTACCTGGCATATATGCATAGGCACTCTCATAATGATTCCAAGCCTATTCCAAAGTTGTGCATGAATGTCAATGTTAGCATTGATTCCCAACAACTGGAGATACTGTATTTTCATGCCCTCTGTTTGCCTAGCAGATACCTGGTCCTGTTGGAAAGGATGTGTTGTCTTCAATTTTTTCAAAATCCTCCTAAAAACTTTGTAGATGAATCCTTATCTATGGATCGTTTCCGACAACATCAATCTTTTAAGAGGGATCATCTTCATTGATACCTTTCCAATGTATGGTGAAAGTTTTTTAATACAAAACTCTCTTTTTTTTTTAAGGAGTCATTCAGATGGTTGTGTTGTGTATTAGTGTTTGTGTTGTGAGTTCATTTATGTCAAATGAATGTGGTGGTTTCCTATTGGATTTCGTGTACGAGCTACGTTTTGGAGAATTGTGGTGATGGGGTCGTGGTTGGAGAGTTGAAGCTGATGCTGATGAAGAAGAAGCAAACTCTTATATCCTTTACAAATTTGTTGTGATTTTTAGTTTGATAAGCGGTGTTAATGAATAAAGAGTTTTCCTTTCTTCGTATGTTTATCTTAGAAGCAGGTTATAAGTTGGGGTCGTGGTGAATGGATTCTTTGTGAAAAGCTATTGAAGATCAAAGTTGCGCTTTTCAATGCCCTTGTATTCCCTTTTTCCTGGGTCGCGAGGACGCTTCCTTATTAAGTGTGGGGATATGTTGAGTGTTGAAATGACTTGTTTTTTGGCTGATTTTTGTTGTTTTTGAGAGTTGAATGGTTGATTTTATGAGATGATTGATTGATTTAGAAGTGGTTTGAGAGTGTTTTAGATGATAATGATTGTGTTTTGGAAGATCATGATGTTTGTTGGTGGTTCTGTGATGTTCTGATAGGTTCTGTATACCTTCTGTTTTGTTCTGTTTTGCTCTGTTTTGTTCTGATTGTCTTCTGTAAAGAGGGAAGGAGTATTGATTGATGAAGATTGAGATATTGTGAAATTTTATTGAATGGTTTGTGAGAGTTTGGAATGGTTTGAGAGTGAGTTATGAGGTTTTGATGACCTTCTGTAACCTTGTGTAGGTCTTCTGTAGAGCTTCTGTTCTGTTTCTGCTTCTGTTCTGTACTGTAGCTGTTCTGGTACTGTTTTGTAGACTGTTCTGTATGCTTCTGTAAGTGTTATGTGGAATGTATGTGTGACTTTTGGGAAGTTTTCTAGCCTTGGAAAGAGGTGAATACAAGTGTAAAAGAGCTGGAAGAAGTAGCTGCTGAAGACTCAAGAGAAGACTAGAGTGAAGTGACAGTAGTGAGCTATGAAAGGACACTGTAGTGGCTCTGGTGACTCTTCATATCAGACATACCTCTTGGGAGGGGTATCCACGACCTAAGAGTGATTATTGAGAGTAATTTTGAGAGATTGTAGTGAGGACATGATGTATTATTGATGAAGAGAGAGAGAGAGAGTCAGAGATAGCCAATTCTACTCAACCAGAGTGATTGTATATGAGAGATTGAGAGAGAAGACTATGAAGATATTGAAGATGAATACTATGTGATGTATTTCCATTCAAAGATGGTGTATTTCTTTGCTTTCTTTGTTCTATAGATGGATTTTATGAAGATATTGAAGAATATGGTTGATTCTATTAAATCCATGGGAGGTCTACATGATGTTGCATGAAGATTTGTTGTGCCTGGTGTTCTTTTCTTCATTGTGATCATATGAAACATGATAAACAAGCTTGTTGATGTTACAAGATAGATTTTCTTGCAAGAGAATTCCCTTTTCCTTGGTGTTCCTCTCGGGGCTCCACTGTCTCTTTGAGAAGTACCTACCCACCAGTATGCTCATGATACAAACCCACCTCCTCATGCATCTTGTAGAGGAAGTGGAGATTGCGGGACCGACTTGTCCATATATGATGGATGTTCTTCTTGGGATGCTTTATGAAAACCATGAAAGGCTTTGTGCAACAACAAACTTGGCCAGAAGGTAGCATGGCTGAAGGTTGGTTGGTGTCTGAGACATTAGTGCATATTTCACAGTGGCTACCAACAGTGGATTCAGACAATAATATGCTATGGTCTCGCTGAAGGATGATGATAGATTGACCGGAGATGTGGTGGTTGGAAATGGGGTAGAAAAAAGGATGGATGCTGCAATGGAGGAGAAAGTGAATCATTTTTGTATGTTGCACCATTCCTCCATGGAGACATGGCTTGCTACATACGAGCAAGCCACGAAAGATCGGAAGAAGTGCGATCTGAATTTCAATGTAGTATATACCATTAACTGATTCGATATCCCGAGGGCATGGAGGAGATTCCGTGGTTTATGTCAATGTGATGGTTGCATGGAGCTTTGACTACAGCGTGTCGCGAAGGGACAAAGGTCTCAACTGAGGAATTGGAATTCTCGAGGGATTTAGTCCAAAGGTGACTACGTGTTTAGGGTTTATCATATCTAGATTTTATATGTGACAACTAATTAACTGTTTCAATGTACAATACAAAATATATAGTGTGGCGTGGTCGCATGGATGACATTTTCGCATAGATCATATCGACAAAATGCGCTCCACAACGGATTGTGGTATCATGGCAAAGTTTGAGCAAGAGAGCCAATGACAAGCAAGGGATCCAAACACCGTTATAGATGAGATGGAGAATTTTGGAAACTTATGAAGTATTATCACGGTGGATTACCGTAGCTTCTCCATGATCCTATTTGATGTGCAGTGGTTCAAAGTGGTACTTGAAGGAGCTAGGACAACAGTTCACGAGGTCCATCTAGATTTCTCATAATAGATTCCAATGGACGGATTTATGTGACACGTTGGTATTGTTAGCCCATTGTGAACAGGTACATGAACTCATGTTTTTTTTAATTTTATTATGACATGGTACATATCACAAAAGTTAAATCTCTCTTATACATGATTTTGAACATGTAATTTTCTGTCCAAACCCCCGACAACCTCGATGGTGGTATGTTGTACCTTCAACTTCTCGAAGTGCGAGAGTATATGATGAAAGCAATGTTCCCATCATAGATGAGGACAATATGTAAATAGAGGGGTCGATATTGCAAGGGGTGGAGGCCACCGAAAGCTTGGAGCATGTAGAGGAGCTAGAATCGGGTAACAATGATGGAAAGATAGGAGACTAAGAATTCTTTGAGAATGAGGTGGACTCATCCTTTTGTGGTGACCTTTCTATCAACCTTCCAATATATGTGGAGTTGTGTCAGGAGATTGACATGGGACCATAGGGTACGTCATACTTGGAGAAACCACTTACTCAATTCGTAGATGAATCACTTATAAGAGTACATAAGATATGTGTTTTAAGTAAGATAAATTTTTTAAGATTTATATTATCGTGCTTTGCTTGATTTATATTGATTATGCTAATATCAATTTTTATCCGTGCAAGTGACCTTCGTGGATATTGGATCCACACGATGAGTCGAGGGATGAGCAACGAGGAGCTACAAGAGATCTTCACACGTATGTCTCCAAATCAGATGGCTCAATTTAGAGATATGGCAAACTAGGAGCTATCTCGAACACCATCAGGTCGTTTTGTTAGATCTACCTTTGACCTTTTTGGTAGAGAATTGCACCTATCCCTAAAAATAATGCATTCATATATACATAAAATTCCTTCATCCAGTTAAGAATAGGTGTCTTTGATCAAGCACTGCTTCAGGATATTGAAAGCTTCTCCACACTCATCTGTCCAAATAAAATTTGTATCTCTCCTGAGAAGCTTATGTAGGGGGTTGCCTTAGTTGCAAAATGTGCAATGAATGTCTTGTAGCAATCCACATGGCCAAGAAATATTCTAAGCTATTTGAGACTAGTTGATGTTGTTAAGGCTCCAATCTTCTCAATCTTTGCTGGGTTTGTTTTTCTATCCCTTATGCAGAGATGCTTATGTAGAGATGATATGGCCCAATAGAACTCGTGAGGAGACTCCAAATATACATTTGTTAGAGTTGAGGAAGATCCCATACTCCTGGCATCGATCAAGCACTACTCTAAGTGTCCCCAATGCTTGTAGAGTAGACTGAAGACACATAAATCATCTAGATATATGTCAATAAGATCATGTAGGTGGATTTGGAATATAACCATCATCACTTGTTGGAAGGTAGTTGAGGTATTACAAAGCCCAAATATCACTTTTCAAGTGTAATTATCCCATTGCAATGCAAATTTTTACTTGGACTAGTCTTCTTCTAGAATATGCACCTAGTTGTATTTATATAATCCATCCAATAGAGAATACAACTCATGTCCTACAATTTTGTCCAAAAGTTGATCCATAAAGGGAATGGAAAAGTAATCTTTTTTGTTTTAGAATTCAGCTAATAGAAATCCACACATATATGGAGCTTTTTGTTCTTCTTTGGTAGGACTACAATTGGTGAAACCCATTCATTTTTTGCCATTGGGTAGATAAACTTATCTTCTAAGAGCTTCAACAACTCTACCTTGACTAGGAATAAATAGTTAGGATTCATATACCTCTCACATTGTTGTACTAGCTTGGCATTAGGCTCCAAGTCAATGTGGTGTTGACATAGTGGGATCAATCCCCTTCAAGTCTTTATAAGACCATGCAAACACATCTAAGTCAATGTGGTGTTGACATAGTGGGATCAATCCCCTTCAAGTCTTTATAATACCATGCAAACACATCTAAGTTCTCCTTCAACAAGTTACGAAGGACTGTTAACTCCTCATCAAGTAGACTACTACCCCCCTTCAAATGACATTCAATGCCTTTTACATCAATAAATATTAATTTCTTTTCACCTTCCACATCTTGGATAAAGGTCACATGACATATTCTAAGTATAGATTTGACTTCTTAATGGGAGTAGCATTCTCTTCTCTGATGATCCACTTGAGCTAGCTTCTTCTTTCTTAGGTTGCAACTCTTTGGATCCTTTTGGATACTAAAATGGTATGAGAGATATTTCTAATTTGGATTGTGAGATACTCACTTCTTGACTTGATGGCTCATCCTCTAAGGATACATCAAGAAAGGTCACATAACAAGGACCCATTTGATTATCCTTCCCTTGTGGCACTAGAACATGGCAGGCTGCATCATTATCATCCTTTCGTGGAAAGGATGGATTAAAGTGACAATGGGCACTAGTAAAGTAAATCTTCTTTTTCTTTCATCCAATAGCATCGGATCTTTAAGTTCTGAGGCCTCTAGAACTTCATCTTCATTTGTATCCTCTTCTATTTTGATAGATTCTTCCTCATAACTATCAGAATCTTAACCTTTACTTTTATCATGTTCCTCTTTTGACTCAATATTTGCTTCTATAGAGGCTTTATACTAGAAGAATAGGCTCTTTGTTACCTCTTCTACTTTTGTCTCTAGCTCTATTATGGCCATATAATAAGGCAAAAAATACATCCAATACTCTATGTCATTGATGGAAAATTAATTTCACAAGTCCTTTCTAGTTCAAGTAGGAGATATTCACCAATTGACAATGGCTTGCTTCTTTTGAGAGATGGCTGATAGTACCCATATTAGGGATTGTGCTTCAAGTTTATTTGAGAAAATTTTCTTGATGATATATTCTTCTAATAATGTCCCATCTACAAATCCATTGGAAGAGTCATATTAGACTTCTATGGAGATGAATCCATGTCCTCTCTATGAACCATGGAGCTTTAAAACCACTTTTTTGGTCCCTTGCCTAGGGCTAGGGTTCTTTTGAACCAATTAGTCCTTGCTTGTGCTTCAAAAAGCCATGGTCTTTTGAGCAACACGGGGTAAGATGTTCCATAAGAGTTTAGCTTCATTATCAGGTAAGCGAGCCAATAATCTCATCCTACTACTATGGTGTTGACATAAGGAAGGATGCCTAAAGGCTTGATTCTACTTTAATCCACCAATCTCATAAGCCACTCTATTGGTTGCATGTCCTACATGCCCAAATCTTTCATTGTCATATCCATCATGATGTTCACTAATTGAAGAGTCTCTATCTATCAATGTACTTGCAATGAAGTAGTCTTCTATCTAGATGCCACTCTCTAGAGTGCAAGGATCTAGGAAGGCATGGGCCACATCTACTTCTTTCGCAGGCTCTAGGGCCTTATTGGTTTTGATAGTAGTTGCAGGATGGAAAATCCTTAGGTAATCATGTGAGAATGCTTTTGAATCTCTTTCTACAACTAGAAGAAAAAATCAATAGTTGTCTAAATGTCAAATTAGGATGGAAGGTATCCAAGTCTTTTACCAAATCATACTCTTTTATGGAATCCATTAGCTCCTCACAACTATGGCTGGGGAATGAAAAAATGCCCACTTTGACTTTTCCTTTGTCTTCAATAAGTGGTTACATGATCACATCTTCTATTACTAGAGGTACATCCACATCTTCCATCTCTTGGATCTTTGATCCTTTGTCTTGGACTGTCTCTGTACCCTTTTGTGGCATTGGAGTACTCTATACTATATTATCTTGTACTATACTACTTTGTGGCTCTCTTGAAAGCTTGAACTTAACAATTTTTTTAGAGGAAACATTTTATTGTAAAATGGTAGATTCTTTATACTTGGCTCGTGTAATTGTTACTACTTCTAATTCTACCAAGTTAGAGGTAGGCTCTTGGTTCTTCTATTAGTTATTAGTGAAATTAGCCTTGATAGGGACGAGATTGGAATAGTATTTAAAAATGTGGCCTTCTCCTTTATATCAACTACAGAGGGGCTTGTAGTCGTAGGAGTTAGCCAAAGTTCTCTTCTCGCGCCAAACCATTCTCTCCTTTGATCTTTGGACCGGCTTTAGTGCCTCTTTTTTAAATTTTGCCTTCTTTCTTGATAATCCCTTATCCTTCTCAAGATCAACTTTACTATCAACAACAGGTCTTAGAGGTCCACCTTCCATATCAGGATTCAGAACTTGTTTTTCCCTAGCATCTTGCTTAGGGTTTCCCTCGATAGGTCTTGTAGTTCATTTATCACTCTCTTTAATCTTTTGACCTCTTGTTATGGCTCGTAGATTAGAAGTTTCAATGTCATTGACACATACAAACTCAATAAGGCTGACTCCACTGCCATGAGGCAACTCCTCTACAATAGCTTTTTCTCGTTGTAGTATTTGTCTTGGTTTCTCATCTTGCTGGAGATTATTCCCTTGTGCGCGATGGTTAATTGGACATGGCAGTTTACTCCCTTGTTAGAGAGAACTAATCTTACTCCAATAGGTAGCAGCTAAGTGGCCAGTCTTTCCGCAAATATCGCATTTGACATTCGGACAATTCCTAGGGAAATTTTGGCCACCACACCACTTATAGCTAAATCTTGAGGGGGCATCCTCTTCAGGGCATCGACTCCCTATCAAATTCTGCTACTTCTTAAGAAATTTGACATCCATAGCTATTTGTCTATATTGTTCAGAAATCATATCGATGTAGTGCTTCATCATGTCCTTAACTTCGCCCAGGACATTAGAGGCACTCGATTCATAGCCACGATCATCTGTCTGTCGTCCCATCGGCCTAACCACTTGATTAGGAATTGGCCGCTGATCTACTAGGACAACATTAGGATTCGTTATTTTGCCTCCACCATGTAGTGGGCCCATCTGACTAGCCATAGGCATAGTCATGCCATTAGGAAGAGCTGGTAACATAGGTAGATTCGACATGATACTCCCTCTGCCATTCGCATTTGACATGGGGTCCCCTTGACTCCCGTTGGTTAGTGCCAAATTATTACCATTCCAATTTATCCTTGCTACATAAGCCGCTAGCAAGCGCGACTCTACTCCTTTTGCTTGGGTGATAGTAGTGTCAATGTCAGCCAAAGCGACACTACTGTGCTACACCTGGATATTAAAATATAATCCATGTAGGAAATATTGCAACCGTGCAGCCGATGGAATGGGAATATAAGTATTAAGTTTGCAAAGAACTTGCTTCAGCTTCTTGGCATAGGCCTGATCATTCTCATTTGGCTCTTGGTGTGTTACATTCAAGACACACAACCAATACTGTCCACCCCCCTCAGGAGCAAACTCTCTACAGAAGGCCATGAAGAATTGGTCAGTGCTAGTTATGGTTCTAGCCTCTAGACCATGATACCATACTGCTACCCTTTCTTTCAACATCATATTGAAGAACATCATTACGTGTCCTTCGTCTTGGATTCGATAATTAAACATGAGCATTTGAAACTCAATATGGAGTTCTCCATCTTCTTCTACTAACCCATGGAAGATGGGAAAAGGTACTCCTAATGCCAGTAAATCCGGTGTCCCTGTGCTGGAATTGTGATTGATTGTGCCATGGCTACAACTGGATTGACAACAGGAGTATAGATTTCGATGTCACGAAGCCAGTCGTCCAATCGGATCATGAATTGAAGTTTGTTTGCCCCCTCAAAACTGAAATATCCACTTGCGGGACAGTGTGAACACAAAAAGATGAACCGGTTATTTTAATGTTTTAAATCTTAGGCTTAATAAGAAGCCTCAAATTAATGCAAAAACTGTCGAATACAGAGGGAAGCGTCAATGCGCCTCCTCAAATTTGCTCGATGCCTCTCTGATACACACCCCTTTGGAGAGAGAGAGGGAGATTGTCGATCAGGGCAGAGAGATGAATGAGATGGTTGTAAGCTTGCCCGTTTTAATGGAGGATTTAAAAATATGATTTTCTAGTCTCTCTCTCCTCTCTCCTCTTAGCGGCTGTTCATATGCATCAATGAGAGAGAGAAGGGGGGTGATGATGATTTTGAAGTAAATGATGCTGATGGAGCGGTAGAGGACATAGATTGGGATTGGAGAGCGTGTTAACGGCAAGAGGGAAGCATCAACAGCCTCTCAATCTCAGGATATGCACCTTGAACACACGGGTTTCTATGAGTAAGTGGTCTTTTTCTTTGTTTGATGAAAGATAACTGAAGGAAATGATTGATGATTATTGATCTTGGTTGCATATGCTTAATTATCTCTGAGATGGAAGAAAAATGAGAAATTTTGATGACATAATAATTTTTTCTCAAAACGTGTAAAATCCGCAAAGTGTGATTTTTGATGAAATCATGGAAATTGGGGATTTTAGTGAGTATTTTGAGTTTCCATGGAGTAAAAATGAATATAAAAATGGGCCTTAGTGCTTTTGATTAGTGGGAGTTTGCAAGTTTGATTTTCCATAATTTTTGAAGAAAATAAATAGAAATAAATAGAAAAAATGGGAAATTTTAGGTTTTTTCATGATAAATAATTAGGGAAAAATATGATTAATATTTTTGGATATGTAGCAAGGTTGAGGCATGAGGATTAAGCCTCAGCTCATCCTTTTTTATATGTTTTGGTGCATTTTAATTACTTTCCATATGAAAAATGACATACAAATGAACCTTGAACCTATGCAACTTGCAAAACCTAACTGGTTAGGGGAAAAAGAGATTGTAAAAGTGAGAGATTAGTGGAAATATATAAAATTTTGATTCATTTGGTTTATGTATATTATATAGGCTGATAAAAATTTAAATTTAAGGAGACTAGTAACACAAGGAAACTCAGTGCTAGTCTCTAGCAACCCAACAACGAGTAGACCGAAAATCATTAAAGGATTGTTTTGCACACCACGTGGCTGATTTCTAATCATAGAATGTTTTCACACAATGGTCATATACTTCTGCATTTTGCATGCCCCATGGTATAAAACATGGTTGCATGGCACTTGATTACCTAATAAATGACCAATGTGGAGTGTGTGAGGATTCCTAGGCCGTAGGGCAAACAAGCAGTTCCTTGGGGTAAGTTTAGTAAGGAAATATCAACTCCTGGATTGTTTGATAAATCAAAGAGTGGAGCTTGTACGTTTGTTCTTTATGTTGGAGCTACGCATCAAGCTCGCATCAAGGGGCCAATCCCCACGATGTAAGAGAGTTGCAGTGAGGCCACGGTGTTTCAGCCGAGAGGTTGCCTCCTATGTATGTGATACGTGGTATATTATACCAATGTGTATGGGATCTCCCTCTGAGGAGTAGGGGAAGGCAAACATTGGATTGTGTCCTAGTATAAATGCAAGATCGATATTAGAGTTTAGTATAGCGTGTCCCTTAGGTGCTCCTCGCCGTGAGGCCATGTGGGGTGTCTTATGTGTCTTAGAAGTCCACCGACTAGTGCTAGAGAGCCAGTGTCAGGCCCATTTTTGGTCTCGACAAGCCATGCATTGGATATATGTTCGTACCACACATAACATGATGGGTTATTTACAAGAATCTCATACCCCCAATATTGCATGGAAGAATTAAGTAAGACTATTTGAAGTAAACACAAAAGCTAGAAAGCCATAACTCAAGTCAGAGTTGAACCAAGTGAAAAGAGGAAACTTGCCCATAAATGATTATGCCTTAAAGGTCCAAAGTATTATGGAAGCTCTTGGATCTATTAGTGTATTAGTTGATGATGATGTCATTATGCATATATACTTAGATGGACTTGGAAATGAATATAAGAGCTTTAGGTCATCTATAAATAAGAGGGATGATATTCTTGATTTTTGTAACAACACTCCTTTATAATTATGATAAATCACATAGCCAATCAAACTAAATAAATATAAATATAAAGAGAATAGAGAAGAAGAGAAATCAACATAATATATTGTCAAGTCTATAGAGTAGAAATAATGGAACATCACAAATTACAATCCAATATGGAGCTCCAACCTCTAGGACCACCCCAGAGCTTATATCATGTACATAATAAGGGATCTCAATCTCACTCTTAATCTCATTCACAATCACAATCTCAGATTTCTAAATAAAAAAGAAGAAGAAGAATTGACTCAATCAACTATCTTCTATATGAATTTGTGAATTGCCTTGGAACCATAGTATCAACCATGCAAATCTTCTTGAATAATGTATTATTCAAGAAAAAATTATTCTAATCTATGACATACCAAATTAGATATGTATAGATACCTCTTAATCTTACTTTCAATCTCAATTATTATAATCATACTCAATAATCAAGAAAAGAAGCAAGGACAAGAACTCTATGTATTTATGTAGTTTGAATTGTCCTGATGTAGCCAAAAACTTGTTTTCACTGTAGTTTTCTCTCATAAACTCAAAATATGGACATATAGGTACTCACATCAATCGAAACAGATTTGATTGACAATGCAAATTACCCAGAATTGCGAAATTAGGTCTTTTGTAAGAGAAGATGATAATTTTAGATCAAGTATCATAAAAAAGCATATTTTTTATTTTTCATTACTCTTTTATAGTATATATTAAAAATATCAAAAATATAATTTATAGTCAATATGATTATATTTCACTTGTGTAGACTATATCATGTGAATAATACTAGATATTAACAAATACATGGACATGTATTTTGATAGTAGTACTCTTTATTTATCATATTATAATTGATTAGATAATAATATCTACATAAGTTTACACCTTTGATAGATCATAAAATTAATATGTTTAATATTTTTATAAAATAGATCATTATATTCAATCCCTCTTCAAAAGATTTGTCCTCAAAACCTAGGGAGCATTCGATCCCTCTTTAAAAAATTTGTTTCTAAACTTTCTTGACTATTTTTAAATAAAATTTAGACTTAGTAAGCTAAAATATTATTAAGAAGAGAGTTGAAAGGTAAGAGAAAGAAGAGCAGAAGAGAGAGAACATATAACAAGGAGAGAGAAAGACTAGAAATTTAGGCAAGAAGAGAGAAAAGCCATATAAGTTGTGAGCAAAGAGGTGAGGTGAGAGATAGTAATTGTATTATTGCCAAAAGATATCAAAATTTACATGTTTCACACCTTTTATACCTATGCCAGTGTGACAAGGTATTATTAACAATTCCACACTAAAATATATATTATTCCAAGCTTCTTACAATACATCCTTGCTTAAAGGTTTTTGTCCATAAAAACAAACTTACAATGGTTGAGAAGGATGATGGATAAATCCCTTCATCTAATCAAATACTCAATGATAGAATGAGAGTGACACTTCTTCTCATGCAGACCAAAGATCTTCTCCCAGGGATGTAATGAAGGAGCAACAAGGTTGTCAATAACATTAATGGGCATAGAAGAATTTGTGAGGTTCTAAAAATATTTTCATATCTACTAGCCCCCTCTCAAGAAGAGGTTCATGGTGTTCAAGACTTTAGGGAAAAACAAGGAAAAATAGCATCTTTTACCACATTTGAAAATGCCTATATGTTCTTTTACTGCCCGCAATGACCAATAAGACTTTCAAAATAAGGATAGCACCCATAAGTCAGGTGGTCTATTGTAACCACTACCTATTCATGAGGCCACTAAGGTATACACTCATAACAAAATCCTTAGCATCTCTCCATAGTCCTTTCCAATAAAAGCTTTAATTGTTCTTACTATAGGTTTTAAAGACTCCAAAATGTCCAGCTAAAGGCAAAGAATGCAACTCCTCTATACTTTTCTACTTGAAAAACGAAGTCAAGGGAATAACAATCTTGCCATTAATCCAGATTATGCTATTTTTAAGTTGATAATGTAAGCTTTTCTCCATAAAACCTTCCTATAATTTTTGAAAAACATGGCTAAGCTCATCATCCAAAAGGTAAGCCTCTTGTAATTATTCAATCCAATCACTAATGTATCTTAGTCATAGCTAAAAATTTACATGCTCATATTTGGTGGAAAGAGAGTCAACTATCACATTTTCTTTGTCTCTTGTATGAGTGATGTCAGAATTATAATTTTGTAGAATAGCTACCCACCTATGTTGTTTGGGAGTAATATTTGGCTTAGTGATGAGGAAATACTTTAGGACCCTATGATCACTTTGAACTCTAAACTAGTTACTATATAAGTAATGGTACCACTTATTTATCACACATAAAATAGCCAACATCTATTGATCATAGGCATTCATAGCCATTTCCCTATATATAAGCTTGTACCTTCCAAAGGCAATAACTCCATGCTCTTGTAACAAAAAAATCCCTATGGCACTGCTATTGGCATCACACTATCTAGTAAACTTCTTTGAGAAATCTAGGCATACTAGAATAGGAGAAAAAGTAAGGAGTTCCTTTAACTGGTTGAAGCTAATATTTGTAAGTGTATCCCAAAAAAAGCTTCATTCTTCACTTGTTAGTCAAAGGAGCTGCTATAGCTGCATAATGCTTAATGAATCTATGATAATCCTCTAAGTGAAGTAGTGGTGGCAGGTGCTGGTGGGCCAATCTCTAATATAGTGAACCTTCTTAAGATAAGCTTGTATCCCTTTCTTACTAAGAATATGGCCCAATTACTCCACTTCAGCCTATATAAAATAATACTTCTTCTCCTTAGCAAAGAGCCTATGATGCCTCAATACATCAAAAACCTTCCTCATACATGTTAGATGATCCCCTAGTATCTTTGTGTAAATTAGTATGTCATCAAAGAAAACAAGGACAAACTAAAAGAGGAAAGCTTGTAAAATCTTATTCATTAGACTCTGGAAGGTAGCTCGAGTATTAGTAAGCCCAAATGCTATCACTAAGAAAGGGTATAATCCATGATCTGTCCAAAATATGCTTTAAACTTTGTTATCCTCTCTCAAATTGATTTGATGATATCTCGATCTCAAGTACATTTTGGTAAAGGACCTAGCCTCCTTGAGCTCATTGAGCAAATCATATACTCTAGGGATTGAATACCTTTTCTTCACTATGATCTTTTTTAGATCCCTATAATCAATACACATCCTAAAGGATCCATCTTTCTTGTTTACTAATAAGATCAAAGAAGCATATGGTGAAGAACTAGACTCAATGAATCCAATCTCCAAAAGCTTCTTTATTTTCTTGGCTACTTCCTTATACTCACATTTAAACAATCTATAGGGCGGGTTATTGATTTTGGCTTTGAATTTGGTTCCAAATCTATAGGGCGATCCACTGCTCTCTTAGGAGATAATGAAGTAGACACTTCAAAAAATCCCTATACTCCTCAAGAAGAGCTTTCAAAGTTGGATGATCAGCTAAACTTTTGGATTGATCTTCAACCTCTTTATCATGTGTAAAACAAAAATCTAAGAGTGCTACTTGTATTCCTTCTTGAGTTGCTTAATGGTGATAAGTTGAAAATCAGATTTACTAGAGATTTCTTGTAGTAGAGACCTCGTCAATGGCAAACTACATATACAATTGTGAGGAATCTATAGTAATCTTTCCTAAGGTCATCAATCAATCACACCCAAGTACAACATCTATGGATCCAATTTCTAAGGTAACTAGGTTTACCTTTGCTTCATAATTTTCATCCAATTGTAATAAAATTTATGGGCATACTTGAGTATTGATCTTTTCTTCACCATTTGCTACTTGAACTCTTATGGGCTACTCTAAATCAATGGGAAGACAATTGAATCTATCTACAAAACTGACTTATTCACAAAACTATGTGTGTTGCCACTATTTAGTAAGATAAACACATCCTTTTCATGAATGGTACCCTTCATACAAAGTGGATTAGGGCTTTTAGAACGTATCCAACCAACCATTGAGATGGAACAAATAGTGACACCATGTGTCCCATCAAGAATCCCTCTTGAATCATAAGGAATACGACAACTTGGATCAAAAGGAAAAGTGTTAGAAGGATCATACAATTTTTCTTGCCCAACTTCCTCCTCACAACACCCTCACTTTCAATGGTAGTTATAAATCTATTTACCTCATCATTATCATTCCTTGAATCTTCAAAGACTGACCTTGGCTTTTGCATTCTTATATACACACTTTGTTGTATGGTTAGTTGTATACTTCTCTTCACATTTGAATTATAAGCCTTTTTCCCTCCTTTCTTTATATAGGTCCATGGGAATAGAGTTTAGATTAACAGTGGATGAAGTATTTCTAAACTTGCTATCCCCTTATTTTAAATCCAATCTTAGATTGTTTGTTATCTTGAAATTTCGTTGAGATCTTAAAGCATTGAATGATGGGTAAGTTGGCATTCTAAAGCTCCCACTGAATGCATGATTATTGCCATAAACATTGCCAACTTGTGCCTATTTCAAACTAGTCCCTGGCTATCCAAAAGGAGGCTGAAATATAGATTCTCTTCTATAATTCCTTTCATAGCGTTCCATAATATCAATGACTTTGAAAAGAGTAGTGGGATTTTGCACCATAACATCAGTTTGATAGTGAAAGTCCTGAACCATACATGTACTTATGGAGTTCACATATGATTTTTTACTCTAAGAATTGCTTAAAAATAACCCAAAAATCCAAATTTTAGGGGGAAAATAGACTTCGTCGAAGGTGGTAGCTGCAATCAGTACGATTTTAAGTGGCAAGCCCCAAAAGTGCTTTAAAGACCCACCAAGCGGCGGTGGGGGAATTTTCATAATTTCTTAGCATGTCAGATGAGACTTCGAGAGATGCTCAGCAATGGGGGACTTCGAGACGGATGCCCAAGAATTTTTAGATTACGAATTGGAGGCCAGACAATCGAATGGGGGTGCCCAAGGCCAAAGACAAAAGAGTAGTGTGAAAAGGACTTTGGGAGGCCAAGGGGGGTGACCCTTGGGATCTCCCAACCCCCAATTCTCACACGACAGGGAAGGGGCTATTTTTTTGTGAAAAAAAAAAGGGAGAAGGGCACCATGGCAACATCACAACGAATGATGGAGGAAGAGGGAGAGGGGGTTATGCCACCTCAACATACCCCCATAAACTAATGGCAGCAGTGATCTACACTCTTCTTTTGCTTCCAATCGCCGGTCTTCGCTCCTCCAATGGTTGCTCGAATCAGTAGATCAGAAACTAGTCTTTCTCTCTCCTCCCTCTCTCTCTTCCAAGCGAAGGTTCATGTGGGAAGAATCAAGAAGAAGAGGGGCTGAAGGATGCTTGTCCGGCGATGATTGGATTGCTCCAAGATCAAGAGGAGGCTGAGGGGAGATGTTCAGCATTAAAGATTTGCTGCTAGTCACGGTCCGTTGGAAACCCAAAAAAATTAATTACAAAACCCGCAACACACAAATAAGCGGTATGCCTCATTTTTACAAAGGAAATTTGATTCGTGTTGATGTTGTCTGATAGTTGAAATGGAATTCATATGGAACAAAAATTTGTTTGGATCTTGTTTTCATTATGATTGAGGTTTGTGCATAAGAAAAATACAGATCCATAATAATAAATAGTCGCAATAATTAAATTATAGCCTGAAAAGTGTTTTTTCAGTGTAAAAGTGAAGGTTTTATTGGTTTTGGGTGGGAAAAAGAGATGCGCATGGGATAAAATTCTAAGAAACAATATCTTTCAGCTGTCACAATTAGTCACCAATCATAAATTAGAAAATATTCTATTTTTATGTATAAATAAATAGAGAAAATGCTAAAAATGAGAAAAAATAGGATTTTTGCGTTATAAAAATCTAGAAAATTATGATTCATGGTTGTGGCTGTATAAAAAAGCTGAGACATGAAGTTTGGCTTTAGTTTGGTTTGGATTTGTTTATGTTTCATAGTTCATGTTTTTTTCATTTTATGCAAAAAATACATACAAAATAATACCCTACACCTATGCAACGCAGCATAACCTAAACATTAGAGGGAAAGGGTGATGTTAAGAGATTAAGAAGGCTAAGAGGGTTTTGATTTTTTGAAACATTTGATTGTGCATTCCATTTAGAATCGCGATATTCCAGTTAAGGGGCTAGTAGCACGAGAAATCGATGCTAGTCTCCATACATCGAAGCATATGTTTAGTGAAAATCATGAAAGGGATGTTTTTTTCACATCACAAAATGTTGATTTGTTAAATATTGTTTGTGCACTAGGATCATATGCACTACGCATGACGCATGACATGGTATCAATCCTAGATTGCATAGCAATTGTCTTCTTAGGATATGACTTATACGTTGAGTGGAAAGGAGCCTTTGTTGTAGGTCAGTTGTATGCTTTCCTTGGGACTGTTTGGTGAGGATCTATATATTCCTGGATCATGCAAAACAAGAAAAGAGTGGAGTTTTTGTGTTATGTTTTATATGTGGGAGCATCTTGGGGCCAATCCCCAAGGTATAGGAGAGTCGCAATGGAGCCGTGGCAATCAGTCGAGGAGCTTCCTGATTTTTGTGTTATGAGGCACTATGCCTATATGTTATGGGATCTCCCTCTAAGGAGAAGGGAAGGTAAATGTTGGACTAAATATCAGCTACAAATGCATAATTAAGTCTATCTAGTGTACATCGATGTATTACAGATGCTCCTAGCCCGTGAGGTTGTGTGGTGGGGTTGTTTGTTTTGTGCATGAGGTCCGGCTAGTGTCGTAGCCAGTGTCGGCCCATTTTAGGTCCCATGAGTGGTGCATTTGTCAGGAGCCGCCAATAAGTAGTGGTTCCTAATCTAGGGTTTCTAGGGACCAAATAGTTGGTTTATATCATATGACAAGAACCGTCAAGCCGAAATACAAAAAGTGGAACGTGCTGAGAGGGCTAGATGGTGGTTGGAGATTGTAAGGCATTATTCCCCTCAAAGAAGCAGCCCACTACGCATAAGTGATAGTGGTTCTAATAACCTAAGTGTCATAAGTAGCACTTTGAGTGCAAGCGGAAGTCTTGGTACTTCCCCACTTCCAATCAATCAACCCACTTCAAGTGGGGGTGTAGTTTTGTTGAGCCATTGACAGCACAGAAGGCTTTAAGAGCTAGACATTGGTGGTCGTCCATCTTCCAAGATTCATTTGAGTATGTTAAGAGATGCAATACATATCAAAGACATGACAGTAGAGAGAATAGGAAGCGTCCACTTACGCTTATTATGGCTATTCTTCCATTTAAGAAGTGGGCCATCAACTTCATGGGTCCCATTACCCCGTCGTCCACTACTCAGAAGAGATACATTATAGTAGCCAATGATTACTTTACAAAGTGGTCAAAAGCACGAGCGACGAGGCAAGACAATGCAAAAGAAATTGCCAGTTTCCTACTTGAGCAGATCATCTACCGTTTTGGTCCACCAAAGGAAATAGTATCAGACCGTGGAACTCACTTTTTGAACAAAGTGATTAAAAGCTTGACTGAAACTTGGAAAATTAAGCTTAACAAGATGACCCCCTATAATCTGCAAGCCAATGGACAAGTTGAAAGTACCAATAAGAAGCTTGTGGGTATCCTATCCAAGATAGTCTCCGAAAAGAAATGGGATTGGGATACAAAATTATATGTGGCAATTTGGGCGTATAACACATCATTTAAAGAAGCCACTGGCCATATCCTTTTCAAATTATTTTATGGAGAGGAGTGTGTTTTGCACTTGGAAATTGAGTTTTCGACCATAGGATTCGCAATCAATCATTCTTTGGGTGATGAAGATGCCATATTCGAGCAGTTTACAACTATAGCCCACTTGGATGAGCTCAAATTGCAGAGTTTGTTGAACCAAGAAGTGGCTAAGCGTCGGATGAAGCAATTGCATGATCTAAAAGCAAAGAAATATACCTTTAAGAAAGGACAGTTAGTTCTATACTATGATGCGCATAGAGAGCTATTTTCAAGAAAGTTGGAACCTAGATGGGATGGCCCTTACAAGATAGTTAGGATAGGTAAAAATAAGTCCATGGCTTTAGTAGCTAATCTACAAGGAGTGAAATTTAAAAATAAGGTTAATCTTAATAAGATTAAACCTTATTGTTTCTGAATATGCTAACATGCTAAATGCATTGCAGGTCCATGTTGGGTTTAATTTGAGACCTAAAGGAGAGCTTAAATTGGTTGATGAGACTGTTAATCCCTTATTTGGAGCACCCATATCTAGAGCAAAGATATCATTAGGGGAAGCTTATCCGGTGGAGCAAAGGATACAAAGTGGTTGAGCAAGAAGACGGTACCTTTGTGTGGGAGATTAAAGTTTTTTGCCATCGTTGTTTACAAATTTTGACAAGCATCCTTATTGAGTTTAATGAAGAAGGTGGGATGGAGCCATCAGTTTGCCCTCTAAATATGTTGAATTTTGATTATCATAATTACGAATAGGGAAGTTCTTGATGGCTGGCTGTGTAAACCCATTGTGGATGTATACATTATATTTTGATGGAGCGTCCCAGGGCCCTACTAGAAAAGGGAGTGTTGGAGTAGTTATCCGAGATCCCCAACATCTCAGGGGGTTCACTATATATATATTCTCTATATAACGTGCGTTCATTGCCTATTTATAAATATCCTAATCTATGAATTTTTCTTGAATAAAACACAACTCTTTTCTATTCAATGTGTAAGTAACCCCTTTATATGACACCCTTTTGTATATAAAAAATGTATAAAAATGGTGTTTTAAAAAACCCTTATTTTAAACTCACGTTATATATACATATATTCATGAGTGACCCCCCCGTGCTCGACATAGAGTTACAATGAAATTAGCTGCTTACCTCGGGGTAGGATTCACTAACAGCATGGCAGAGTATAAGGCTTTGATTATTGAACTAAATATTGCCAAGAGAGGTGCTATTCGGCAGTTGTTAGTAAAAGGGGATTCCTAGAGTTGATCGTAAATCAACTAAATGGACATACAGAGTTTGGAATCCCATCCTTTGCATGTATCATCGAACTGATATAACCCTTCTTGATGAATATGAGGGAGTCTCTCTTCAATTGATTCCATGTTCTTGGAATCAGTTTGCGGATTCATTAGCCAATTTTGCTTATGAGGAGGACCTCTTTTTCAAGTGTGGTCCTAGTCTGGATGTTGCTATTGATAATGAGACAGGACCTGGTCCTTTGTGGGGAATGTTATCAGACCACGCATTATATGGTTGGCGATGGTTGATATAGATAATGCAAAGAGTAGTCGAGACCCATCTACCACTATTATCCTAGACCCATAGGTTGATTCGATGACATGTTATGCATACACCTCTTGCTATACATGCAGGAGGGATGTGTCACAACTTGATGCATTTAGCCTAGAGCAGAAAGCCCTAATTTTTTCCTTGGAATAGAGCATATTCTCATTCTTCCAAGAAGGGATCTATATGAGTTGGCATGTTTGATTTCTTTAGGCCAAGAGGGCCAGTTAGTTTGCAGTGAAATGTGTTATCTCTTTAGGCCAAGAGGACCCTATGTCTGTTTGGTGCAGGTATGTTAAATGGTTTGTTGTTTTAGTGATTGCATCATACAGGTTGACGAAGTTATTGGAAGGAGCCTTTGCTGCGAAGGAGCTTCTCGTGGCCATTCCAAGTGGTTTCGTCCCCTTTTCGAGTTTTTTCCCTTAAGCAATTAATGATATATGTGTATGTAGGGGTGCTTTCTTTTTGTCTATTGGGGACCAGAAATCAAGGCATGAAGTCCTAGGTTTTCTGTATGTCTAGGGGAGGTATGAGTAGTCATTGCCTCCTGTACCGGCATTGTCATGCACTGAAAGACCTGTTTTAGATGGGAGCTCTAGTGACCCTATTTTGCTGACCTGCTAGGCGACTGTTCTAAGAGGTCCTGTTAGTGTGGGGCAGTTAGAGAAGCCTACTAAAACTAACCAGAAGAAAAAAAAACCCCTCAATATTTAAAAGAATATATATGGATATACGAAGGTGTGTAAAAAGGGGTTCTAGCCCCTATAAAAATAGAGAATATAGAAAAATCTTTGAGCAGTCATTTATCGCCTTGCGAAGGCCTGGTAGGTTCCTAGGGATGAGACAAGACCCCATGGCCGATGCTTTGTCTTCCAAGGGGTGGCAACTAGCTGAAAAAGCAAAGGAAATAAAAGAAGGTTGGAGGGAAAATAAAAGTGAGCATTAGAAAAGGATTAAGTGTCGCCTTGCATGGGCTTGGTAGGTTCTTGGGTACCGAGATAGGAGCTGAGGCCGATGCCTTGTTCTCCTTGGGTCACTATGCTCAACTTTCTCCTTTTTACATGTCTGAGTATGGAAAATCCGAGGCTACAAGGGAAACATGCTAAAAGACGTCATCTATTGATCAGGTTATAGGAGTCCTCGCCTAGTAGGAGCTCCTAGTTGAGTTGTCCTTCGTTAGATAGGTAGTTCAGACCACCACCTAGGATTACCTCTCTAATAGTTCTTTTTAGCTTGGCCATGTTGAAGCAGTCGGTTAGTGACTCGCTTTGGGCTTTCTGTCAGATTATGCTAGGCCTACTTCTCATGGATTTCATGCCTTGGTTTTGTCAGGGGGTAGGGTGAGAGTTGTGATGTGTTTTGTTGTGTATCTATTTTGTATCAGCTTGATGCTCTTTGTGGTTGTGTTTATGTGCAGATTTGTTCATGGGATTCGACGAGTTGAGTCGCCCTATCCCGTGGTCGCCAATGACAGATGGTTTTTGATGCCAAGAAGTGCTAAAAAATAGCCAAAAAACCCAAATTTTAGGAAAAAATAGACTTTGTCGAAGGCGGTAGAGCTGCAATCAATACTATTTTAAGTGGCAAGCCCCACTGAGCAACGATTGGGGAATTTTCATAATTTCTTGACATGTTATATGAGACTCTTGGAGATACCCAATAGTGGGGGACTTCGAGATGGATGCCCAGGAATTTTCATATCACAAATCGGAGGCCAGACAATCAAATGGGGGTGCCTGAGGCCAAAGACAAAAGAGAAGTAGTGTGAAAAGGACTTTGGGGGGCCAAGGGGGGTGACCCTTGAGGTCTCCCACCCCCCAATTCTCACGCAACACAAGGGGGGGGGGGGGGCTACTTTTTTTGTGAAAAAAAAAAGGGAGAAGGCGGCCATGGTGACAGCACGACAAATGATGGAGGGAGAGGGAGAGGGGGTTATGCCACCTCAATGTACCCCCATAAACTAATGGCATCAATGATCTACACTCTCCTTTGCTTCCAATCGCTGGTCTTCACTCCTCCAATGGCTACCCGAATCAACAGATCAGAAACTAGTATTTCTCTCTCCTCCCTCTCTCTCTTCCAAGCGGTGGTTCATGTGGGAAGAATCAAGCAGAAGAGGGGCTGAAGGATGCTTGTCCGGCAATGATCAGATTGCTCTAAGATCAAGAGGAGGCTGAGGGGAGATGTTCAGCATTGAATATTTTCTGATGTTCGCGGTCCATTGGCAACCCAAAAATTTTAATTACAAAACCCACAACACGCAAATAAGCAGTATGCCTCATTTTTACAAAGGAAATTTACTTCTTATTGATGTTTGATGGTTGAAATGGAATTCATATGCAACAAAAAATTGTTTGAATCTTTTTTTCATTATGATTGAGGGCTGTGCACAACAAAAATGCATATCCATAATAATAAATAGTCTCAATAATTAAATTATAGCCCGAAAAGTGTCTTTTTAGTGTAAAAATGAAGGCTTTATTGGTTTCGGGTGGAGAAAAGAGATACACATGGGATAAAATTCTGAGAAAAAACATTTTTTAGCTGTCACAATCAATCACTAATCATAAATCAAAAATAATCTATTTTTATGCACAAATAAATAGAAATTTTTACTAAACATAAAAATAGGATTTTCATGTTATTAAAATCTAGAAAATTATGATTCGTGGTTGTGGCTATATAACAAAGTTGAGACATGAAGTTTGGATTCTATTTGGTTTGGCTTTGTTTATGTGTCAATAGTTCATGTTTTTTCTATTTTATGCAAGAAATACATACAAAATAATACTCTACACCTATGCAACGCAGCATAACTTAAGTGTTAGAGGGAAAGGGTGATGTTAAGAGATTAAGAGAGCTGAGAGGGTTTTGATTTTTTGAAACATTTGATTGTGCATTCCATTTAGAATTGTGATATTCTAGTTTAAGGGGCTAGTAGCACGAGAAATCGATGCTAGTCTCCATACATCGAAACATACGTTTAGTGAAAATCATAAAAGGGTTGTTTTTTCCACATCACAAAATGTTGATTTGTTAAATATTGTTTGTGCACTAGCATCATATGCACTATGCATGACACACGACATGGTATAAATCTTAGATTTCATAGAAATTTTCTTCTTAGGATATGACTTATATGTTGAGTGGAAAGGAGCCTTTGTTGTAGGTCAGTTGTACGCTTTCCCTGGAACTGTTTGGTGAGGATCTATATATTTCTGGATCGTACAAAACAATAAAAGAGTGGAGTTTGTGCATTATGTTTTATATGTGTAATGAACGAGACCTAGCTAGCCTAACTAAGGAAGAGAAGAGAGAGAAGGACTGTAGGAGAAGAAAAAGAGGAGAGAGAAAGACAAGGAGAAGAGAGAGAAAGAGAGGAAAGGGAGGAAGAAGAAGAAGAAGCCACGAAAGCTTGTGAAGGTGAAAAGAGAGATTCTTAATAATTCTGTGATGCCTTAGAATACCCTCTTACACCTTATATACCATCAGTGTGACTGATATGTTCCCATGCCATGTTCCCGTGGTCCCCGCTCGTTACAAACCATCCCGTCTCATAAAGTTTTTGTCCTAAAAAATAAGGGATGTTGTCCCGTAGGGGTCTGCTATAGGAAATCAGCCATAAATTTGTGTAAGGAACTCCAAACGGAACAAGTGAGGTGTCGCTACTATGGAGCCCACGAGGTGTACTTTCAGCCCATGTAGGTGAAGGGCTGCAAATACGTCATGACCAAAATTTTTGCAAAATAGATGGCTATCCAGAAGTAACTAGTGTGATGTCCAAGATAGTATGGCTGGAGAAAAACATCCATAACTTTCTCTAGGAAACCCCGATTGGGGCAAGTGAGATATCGACACAAAGCCCTCGAGGTGTACTTTCAGCCCATGTATGGGAAACAGGGGTGAAAATGGGTCAGGACCAAAACTGATGCAAGTGTGGTTAAGTTCCACCCAATACGGCCTCCTTGAGGTGTGGAAACTCGTCCAAGATAGATGATGGTTGCCAAGAAGCTTCCTCTGTTGGTAGGCCTTGCCATTTGATCAAGTATTCATGAATAGAACGGGTGCAGAGTTGCTTTTCACACTGCCCAATGACTGCTTCAAGAATATACTGAATAAGGCCCTCCTCATCTATGGGGGGGTAGCTCCTCTACATGATCTTTGGGAGTGCCAATGAAAGGTTTCAATTGGCTTACATGGAAGACATTATGGATCTTAGTAGTGGGAGGGAGTTGGAGACGGTAGGCCAATTCCCCAACCTTCTTAATGATTATGTAGGGCCCATAGTAACGATGTGCCAACTTGTTGCAAGAACTGTCCTTTAGTGTAGCATAACGGGACTTTGGGACCTTGAGGAATACCAATTCACCCTCTTGAAAGTCAAGGGTATCCTTTTTGCATCAGCATGGAGCTTCATGTGCTCTTGAGCCCTTTTGATATTTGCCTTGCATTGTTGAAGTAAAGCTTGCATGTGGTCCAACTCTTCTTTTCCAAGGGGGTTGAGCTTTTCATTGAAGATCATGGTGGGGAGGGGCACCCAATAACCATACAATGCTTCGAAGGGGGGGACTCCAATGCTCGAATGAGTGGAGTTGTTGTAAGAAAATTCAGCCAAATGCAACCATACATCCCAAGAATTCTGCACATCATGACAAAAATGTCACAAATAAGTCTGAAGCCACTTGTTGACTCGCTCGATCTGTCCATCTGTTTGGGGATGATAGGCTATAGACAGAGCCAATTTGGTCCCCATGGAGCTGAAAATTGTCTGCCAAAACTGACTCATAAATTTGGTGTCCCGGTCATGTACTATGACATGGGGCAAGCCATGCAACTTAAATACATGCTCCATAAACTAAGTGGCAACTTGAGATGCTGTAAACTGAGATTTTGTAGGGATGAAATGGGCTGCTTTAGTGAGCTCGGTCAACTACCACATAGATGCTATTCCAACCCTTCTTGGTTGTAGGTAAACCGGTGATGAAATCCATGGTAATGTGGGTCCATTAGGCAAGGGCTGCAATAATCCACCCAGTTTAAGAGTGCTATCTTTATTTTGTTGACAAGGCACACATCTAGACATGAAGTCTTTAACATCTCGCCATAGGCCTTTCCAATGGAAGCTTTTTGAAATGCGGTTGTATGTTTTGAAGACCCCTAAGTGGCCAGCAATCAATGAAGAATGCATCGCTGATCAAACTGATACCATTGCCTAGCCAAACGTTCTTTCTCTACTAGGAAGAAAAAAACTTGGATCATATGCATCTTGAAATCTTTCCAATCATGAAACTGTTGATTTTCTCTTTGAATAAATCTCCACCATGTGGGGAGGCAAAAATAATATTTGCCTCATCGGTACGAGGGTAAATGAGAAAATAGGCTTCCAATTTAGACTTCCATTCCTCTAATTCAACCAGGGATGAGGACTTCCCATTAAACTTAGTAAACACAATCTTGTCACGCAGCTCGTTTGGGCCTTTCTATCCATGTATACCATGTGCTACATGTTTCCCATGTATGTTGTGTTGCTATAGAATTGTAAGTTGTGCATTAGATAGCACACAAAAATAATTTCTCGTTGCATTGCATGAAATGAGTAAAGGACTATATGTGCACTCGAGATTAGTTAAAGTAAAATAACCCAATATATCTATTGTCGAATGCGATAAGGTTAAGCATTAATTAATGCTTGTTATACAAAGTAAAAATCTATTTAAAAGCCTTTTAAATTGTCTCATTGCCGCATTTTTTAAACTAGGTTGTTGAGATATCGAGCTCCACTCGTGATACGCCAGGGTGACCGTTGTATATTTATGTCACCGACTTGTCAGTTGCAGACGCGGTTGGTACACCGCCCATGAATAATAGCTACATGATAGCTATCCTTATCTACTCTAGTTCGTGGCTTAGTTAGTATGCCACCTTAGTTAGTTGAGTTTGGTTTGAGACCCATATATAGGGTTCTTCTATTTCTTTGTACTTGAGTTCTTTTGGCTTACACAACTAAGAAGAGGAAAACTGTTTTCAGCCTCCACCCTTGTGTGTCTTCCCCCATTGTGCAAGCAAGAAAGCTTCAAGCGAGACTCCTTCCTTCTCTCCCACAATCTTGACATGGTATCAGAGCCTTGTTCGTGGTAAGGAGCTCAAGAAAGCAAGCCAAGCTCGCGGTGGTCTGGTAAGAGGAGCAGTGTTGCTTTCATTTCCTGTTTTGGGAGCAGATCTCTGCAGGTAGCACAGCCGGAAATTGCAGGAGTGCATTGTCTCAGGTTGAGACGCCCTTCGCGGTGAAGCAAGAGGGCAGTATATGCTGCGGGAGAGGGCTTTAGCCCTTGGCGACCTTGTTTTTTTTATTTGAGGCCATTTCGGGGCCTGTTTTGCAGACGGAAGTTTTCTGCACGCACTCAAGAAAAGGCTCAGTTTTATGCTGTGCAACCACTGTTCTACAGGTCGGTGAAAAGTTACTGTAGAAATTGCATCGTATGCTTGTGCGCAGAGACATTGGGAGTTTCAGAATCATCCTTGGTTCCTGTTTATGCAAAATCGTCACTAGGAAGTGACTGTGTGGTCAAATACCACTTTCGCCAGTTTTGCAGATTTGCCCTTGTGAGGGTGAAGCTGTGTTTTTTGCAGTGACAGAATTTCTTGCAGTATTCTGTAATGGCGTCTGATTCTCTTTCACAGATTGTCACTGAAAAGCTTGACAAGAACAACTTCCAGGCATGGAAGTTTAGAATGACGAATTTCCTTATGGGAAAAGGATATTGGGAATTTGTTGCAGGAAATGAAGAAGAACCAGTTCTTCCTGATGTTCCCAATCAACAACAAATGCAGGCATTTAAAACATGGCATGAGAGAGCCAGGAAAGTTATGTATTGGCTGTCTATCAGTATTTCAGACTCTATGATTGTGCATATTCAGGATGCAAGTACGCCAAAGGAGGCATGGGATACTTTGTCAAAAATGTATAGCACAAATACGCAAGCCAGGAAAATGCAGCTCAAGCAAGAGTTGCATAATGTGCAAAGAGAAAGTATGAGCATCAACGACTACCACATGAAGGTGAAGAAGATTGCAGATGCACTTGCTTCCATTGGGTCGCCAGTGGAAGATGATGATTTAGTTTCCGTGACCTTGAATGGTCTAGGAAAGGATTATGCACAGTTTCGGACATCCATTTCAGTTCGTGAAAGATTTCCTGATTTTGAGGAGTTGATTGCTCTTCTAATTTCTGAGGAACAGAGAAATGGTGGTGCATCTTCTTCAGGAGGAACTTCAAAAGAAGCTGTCTTCTACTCAAATGCTGGAAGAGGTAGAGGCAGAGGTAGAGGAGGCCGATTTGGAGGCCGTGGCAGAAATCAGAATATGCAGCAAACTCAAGAAAACCAGTCCTATGGAGGAGGACGTGGTAACTCTAGAGGCAGGGGGAGCCAAAGAGGTCGTGGTGGATGGCAAAGAGGCCAAAATGCAAACAGTAATGTTGAATGCTACTACTGTGGTAAAATGGGTCATATGGCTAAAGACTGCTATAAAAAGCAGAATGACATCATGAATGGAAAACTGCAACAAGGGAATTATGCATCTTCTAGTAGACAGGGTGATGACAGAAATGAGCATTTGTTCATGGTGCAGCACATGAACAATTCTATGACAAGTGCAGAAGAAAGCAATGATGTATGGTATGTTGACTCAGGTGCATCAAACCACATGACAGGTCATGCAGAATGGATGGAGGATGCAAGGAAAATGGAAAAACCAGGATTTGTGGAGACTGGTGATGATACTGCACATCCTATTGTGCAGATTGGAAAAATTCCCTTGTCTATGCAGGGAGGGAAAAAGAAATACCTGTCCGATGTATTTCATGTCCCGAATATTACCAAGAATCTGGTTTCAGTTGGTCAAATGGTTGAACAGGGCTTGCAGGTCAGATTTAATCCTCATGGATGCTTTGTTGAGGATATGAAAAATAAAGGTCGCTTGATAGCAAAAGGAAAGAAGAAGGGCAGAATGTTTACATTGGATGCAGACATGTCTGAATTGAGTGCAGCAATGTTTGCACATGGGACCGGTGTAGTTGCAGATATTGATATCTGGCATAAACGCATTGGTCATGTTAATGTACAGCGACTTAAATCAATGCAGGCCCAAAATATTGTTGCAGGATTGCCCAAATTCAAGGTTGCAGAAATGCATAAGGTATGTGAAGCCTGTCAGTTTGGAAAACAGGCAAGGAAACCATTTCCTAGACATGTTCAAGAGAGTGAGAAGCCATTGGAATTAATTCACTCTGATGTGTGGACAACTAAAGCTGCATCTCTTGGAGGCTGTCATTATTTTGTCAGTTTTATTGATGACTATAGCAGAAAAGTTTGGGTGTATTTTATGAAAAAGAAAAGTGAAGTTTTTGGGCATTTCAAAACTCTTAAAGCTATGGTTGAAAAAGAAACAGGCTTGCAGATAAAATGCCTAAGGTCAGATGGAGGGGGAGAGTACCTCTCAAATGAGTTTGCAAAGTTCTTGCAGGAGCATGGCATAAAGCAGCAATATTCATGCAGTTATACCCCACAACAAAATGGAATTGCAGAAAGGAAAAACAGGCATATTGGAGAGGTATCTCGTGCCATGCTCAATGAAAAAGACTTGCCAGATTTTTATTGGGCTGAAGCAGTTGCTACAGCAGTCTACATAATGAACAGGACTCCCACTGCAGCAATACATGGATTGACTCCAGAGGAGAGGTATACTGGTAGGAAACCAGATATTTCTCATTTGAAAATTTTTGGTTGCATTGCCTATGTACATGTGCCAGATGAGCTGAGATCCAAGTTGGATCCAAAAGCTGAGAAGTGCATCTTTATTGGTTACTCTCTGCAGCAAAAAGGGTATAGATGCTATAACCCTTCTACTCGTAAGTTTACAGTGAGCAGAGATGTTGTTTTTGATGAGATGAGTAGCTGGTATAAACCAGTAAATGTGATTGATGATGAAGATGCACAAAATGGTAATGCTACACAGAATTCACAGCAGCAATCACAAAATATTAGTGGACCTGGAGCGTCCTCTAGCAGTGGTTCACATTCTTCGCCATGGACAGGCAGATTGAGATCAGGAGAATCTTCTCAAAGCAATGCAGATAGTGGTATGCAGGTATCACGAAAAGGAAAAGAGAAGGTTGGTCAGCCCATGTTTGATGTGAATGCAGGTCACTCTTATGTGGATGGTGAATCCAGTGGCTCAGAACAGAGCATTGATGACGAGTTGGGTATTCCTTCTATTGTTACACCTGGAGTAAGGAAGACCAGGGATGTTTTGAGAGCACCTGGGAGTGAACCTACTTTGCGCAGGTCTACAAGAGCTAGGTATCCTGTGGATAGGCTGAAATATGATGGATTTACAGCCATTCACTATGCATATATGGTCAAAGTGATACAGGAACCAGAACCCACATCTTTTGAGCAAGCCATGGGAAAAGAAAAATGGGAGAAAGCCATGGATGAAGAAATGGATGCCTTGGAAGCAAATGCTACATGGGAGTTAGTACCTTTGCCTAAAGGTAAGAATGCAATTGGCTGTAAGTGGGTTTATAAGGTGAAGCACAATGCTGATGGTTCTGTGAACAGATACAAGGCAAGATTAGTAGTCAAGGGGTATGCACAAACATATGGCATTGACTATGAAGAAACATTTAGTCCGGTTGCAAGGATGGCAACCGTAAGAGCAGTCATTGCTATGGCTGCATCAAAGGGATGGTCTTTACATCAGATGGATGTAAAGAATGCCTTCTTGCATGGTGATTTGCAAGAAGAGGTCTATATGGAGCAGCCACCAGGTTATGTGCATGTTGTTCATCCTGAGTTTGTTTGCAGGTTGAAGAAAGCCTTGTATGGCTTGAAGCAAGCACCTAGAGCATGGTCTGACAAGATAGGACAGTATCTTGTCACTATTGGCTTTCAGATTTCCAAGGCAGATTTCTCACTTTATGTGAGAAAAACAGAGAAAGGTATTATGCTGCTTGTCATTTATGTTGATGATTTGATTATGACAGGTGACAGTGATGAAGATATCCTTCATGTGAAAATGCTATTGAAGCAGAAGTTTGAGATGAAGGATTTGGGAGAGCTGCGTTATTTCTTGGGCATTGAGGTGATTAGATCACCAAGTGGGATACAGCTCTTGCAGAGGCAGTATGGATTGGACATGCTGTCCAAATATGGGATGACAGGCTGTAAGCCTATTTCAGTTCCTTTGGAGCAAAATGTGAAGCTGAGCACAGATGCAGGTGAGCTTCTAGAAGACCCTACTATGTACAGACGCATAGTAGGAAGTTTGATTTATATGACTATTACCAGGCCAGATTTGAGCTATGCTGTTGGATTGGTAAGTCAGTTTATGCAGGCTCCAAGGAAACCACATTTGGATGCGGCTAGACGCATACTTAGGTATGTGAAGTCCACATTGAAGTATGGACTATTTTATGAGACTGGGGTTCAGATACAGTTGCATGGATACACTGATGCTGATTGGGCTGGTAGTATTTCTGATAGACGATCTACCAGTGGATATGTATTCTCTTTTGGGAGTGCTGCAGTCACTTGGAGCAGCAAGAAACAGCCTACAGTTGCCTTGTCGAGCACAGAGGCTGAGTACAGGGGTGCAGCAATGGCTGCATGTGAGGTAGCTTGGTTGCATAAGCTACTTTATGATATGCATCAGTCTACAGATGGGCCAGTTGTCATTTATTGTGACAACATGAGTAGTATACACTTGGCAAATAACCCTGTCTATCATGCTAGAACAAAGCACATTGAGGTGCATTATCACTATGTGCGAGAGAGGGTTTTACTAGGTCTTATTGATCTAGTTTATGTCAGCACAGAGGATCAGGTAGCTGACATATTCACGAAGGTATTGGGCGCAGAGAAGCTGCGCAAGTTCAGAGACCTGCTTGGTGTGCAGGAATTGGGATTGAGCTCGAGGGGGAGTGTTGAGATATCGAGCTCCACTCGTGATACGCCAGGGTGACCGTTGTATATTTATGTCACCGACTTGTCAGTTGCAGACGCGGTTGGTACACCGCCCATGAATAATAGCTACATGATAGCTATCCTTATCTACTCTAGTTCGTGGCTTAGTTAGTATGCCACCTTAGTTAGTTGAGTTTGGTTTGAGACCCATATATAGGGTTCTTCTATTTCTTTGTACTTGAGTTCTTTTGGCTTACACAACTAAGAAGAGGAAAACTGTTTTCAGCCTCCACCCTTGTGTGTCTTCCCCCATTGTGCAAGCAAGAAAGCTTCAAGCGAGACTCCTTCCTTCTCTCCCACAATCTTGACATAGGTACCAATTAATGGAAATTTGCTATTTCTTAGGATAGTTCAATGTTAAGGAAACATTGGAAGAAATCTAAAAATATGAAGAAAAACTTAGACCCTCCGAGTCTATCGTATTACCTACAAACTTCCAAAGTTGAAATAGAGTAATATGACATATTCTTCATAAATAGTTTATGCAATGGTATCGCTTATATTGGGTAAGTTAGCCCTAAATAGGAAATTCATTACTTGCATAACACAGTTGAAAGGGATGTACTCAACACTTCTTTATAGGGATGAGAATTCTCATTAGATTATAAGGTTACACTACAAGATACAGGCCTCCTATTGATCTTCAAAGCGGCGAAAATGTTCATTAAAAAAATTGCTCCCGTTGTCGCTAAATGGATTGGTATTAGCATCTCTATGAAATCGTCACTATTGATGCCAGTATGTGCATCAAAAAATTAATGCAAATATCGATGCTTATACAGACACCACTAGCAATAGTTTGCGATGCATATTGTGATGCCAATAGTGACACGTGTAATAAATTTGTGACACTAGCGACGGTTACAAAGAAAAAAAAATTGTAGCAGGGTAGCCAGCACTATGTGCTATATTTATATTCTACAAATGGATTACATGTTAAGTCTGCAATGGTCGTTAAAATGAGCGCAAAATGTACTTGAACCCACAAGACTAATACATAGAATAAATACAAGATCATTTATGAAAACTCATGGAATCATGGCATGATACAAAGGATGATAATAGCATAGTACATAGAAGATACTTGCATAAATCATAGGACCAAAAAGGAAGAGGATGTGTGCTCCATAAATCCAAGCGCGAGCTATAGATCCTTGCCATCCAAAAGCTCATCCTAACACAAAGGAGCATCAAACGGAGTCTACAAAAAAAAAAACTACACATCAGTCCACCATACATAATGCATTTTAATAAAAATAGTACGATGAGTGACTTACTGGGCCATCGCATTGTTAGAGCATTTGGGGTCGAAAGTCTACCATGGGGGTAAGAGACAAGAGGGTGAAGGGAGATTCAAGGAGAGGAGCAGACGAAACAGAAGGGGTTGAAAGAAATAGGAGACGTAGAAGAATACTCAAAGAGATGAAGCCTATCTGTTTATTTCTGCACTATGAGAAGATAAATCTCTTGTAGACAAAAACGTACATAAAACAATACCTTCCTCTATGCTACTTAAACCACCAATCTGATGCTTCCATTGGCTCCGAAAGGGAGGTAAAATTCTAGGATACCTGGTCAAAATTCTACCAGATCACTCATTTTTTATCTCCCAGTTTTGGAGAGTTGTTCACTGCCTGAAAATAGTGATTGCGTGTTGCGTGATTTCGCCAATCCTTCTTTTTACATAAAATCCTCCCAAAATGGTTGAAAGCTGCATGCTTTCTTTTACATGTCATCCTATTCTAGAAGTTATCTAAAGTTCTTGGATTTTTACAAGAGATAATATCTAGAATATCAAAAATTGGCTAAACTTATAAAAAAATCTAGTATTTTTTTACCATCCACACTACAGACACTACATTAATGACTAATATGGCATTGGCTCTCTACATCAATAAAAAAGCCACACAACAGCATTCATACAGTGTGAGACCCTGTCTCTCTGCATATTGAGTCTCTAGGTCAGTGGGACCACGGTTTGTAATGGAGTGCTGCAAAGAAAACAAAATACAACTATTAGAAACACGATTGTTAGTATAAGCCATATTGCAAAAAAGAAAGTGAGAAGAATAAAATAAAAAATTACAAAGTCCTCCAGGTAAGTCATGTGGCCGCCACTCCCAAGATGATGGACCACCCTTGTCTCTCCAGTCGTGCCCTCACTGCCTCCCGCCAGCTTGCTGCTGTCTCCAATGTCCTAGAGAATTTGTAGCCTCCTCCTTGAGTTGGTTACTTTGAATCTTTGAGAAGCTTTGATGTTGAGTAAGGGATTTTTTTGTTGAGATGATGTGGTAGGGCATTATTCATTGGCATGTTAGGTAACCAACATGTAGATACCCAAGTGTTTTTATAGTTGGACTACACCCACCTAGTCCACCCTTGGTTATGGCACATTCGTTGTGCCATTTCTTCCATCCTTAGTGGGTTTAGACTTAGTGGCTGCAAGTACATATGTTGTTGTACTTTCATATTAGTATTGTTGTGGACTTAGTTCTTTCTTATAGAAAAAGAAGAAGAAGAGGAAGAAGATTATAGCACTATCTCTTCAAATTATGTGCTCAAGTCTCCATTACTTTTATGTGTGTGCTCTCGGTTTCTTTGCACCTCTCCCCTCTTATTTTTTTCATGGTATCAGAGCCATGCCATGGCTATTGGAGCTTGATTGAAGATTGAGGTAAAAGTGGTGGAGAATAAAATATGCAAGCAACCAACATGTAAGAATTTTTTCCACCTTACTTATTTTACCTTGGATTATAGCTGCGCAAGAGACTCTTGAAGCTGGTAGGGCAGTAGTCTTTGATTGTAGTAAACTTGATGAGTAGGAAAAATAGTATATGTACTATAGACAAGCCTTTTAGGGTTTACCTACTCTGATTTTTGCAATCGAAGGTCAAATCAACCTCTGTTTTGAACTTGCAAATGGTTCGATAGAAAATTTTTACATATATTGCAATTTCAACTATGTCAACTATTTACGAGAGTACATGTTACTAATTTTGATTCTGTAAGATTTCAAGTGCTTGTTGGGTTGCAGTCACGGAAGACATCTCTATTGCAGATTGTTGATTGTGGTTATCATTGTGCATTAAATGAAAAAGTCTACATGTTTAGTTGTGGTGCACTAGTATCAACTTGCTTGCAGATTATACTTTTTAACAAGCTATTTGTTTTGTCAAAATATCTATCAATTTCAACTAGATTGTTAGTGAGAAGCTAAATAAGAACAATTATCCTCCATGGAAGTTCAAGATGAAAAATTTTTTGAAGGACAAAGGTTGTTGAAATTATATTGAAGGAGACATGGTAGTAGCACCTAAAGTTCTTGTGTGAAATGCTACTGTAGAACAAGTAAAGGCTAGGAAACATTGGGAGCAAGTATATGTAAAGCCATGAGAGCTCAATTTTAGGACCCGATTTGGACCCATTCTTGGAGCGATGGAGCCCGTTTTGGAGCTCGAAAGTGCCCGAGAGGCGTTAAAAAGCCATTTTTTATGAAAAATCAAATGATGACGAATGGCTGAGCTAGAGTTTTCATAGATGCATTTCGACGTCAAAAACCCAATGCAAGTCTCGGTTCGTCGATCGGAGGTTGTTTGAACCCCCATTTAATCACTGCAAGGTTTGACGTTATAAAGCAGTTACTAGATCCGAGAGCCGAAAAGTGCATGATGGGGCCCAACTTAAATGGAACCTTGTCAGGCATTACACATCGATGATAGATATCATCAAGACCCTACCAATATAGTGTTCTTGTGATCAAGGAAAATTTCAATGCCTGCTGTTTAATTTTCCTCTTCTCGAATTTGGATAAAGTAGCTCCAGTCTCTCCTATAGATAAAAAGCGTGTTATACTAGCATACCAAGAGGGAATAGATGCCCTATCAATCTTGAACAAAGTTTCCATGTCACTTTCTTCAGCTACGACCGCTTTGGGCTCTTTGAAATCCACAAGATATTCTACAATGCCATGTAGCCTCACTGGCTCACTCTTGATCTTGTAATCAAACTGCTGCAAAGTGATTAACTACTTTGCTAAATGATCCCACGGATGTAACTTGTTCAAGAACAATTGAAGCCCTTCCGCCTTCGTATAGAAAACCACCTTCTCATAGAGAATGTAGTGCCTGAACTTTTTGGTCACAAATACCATTGCAAGGCACAACTTCTCCATATAGGTATGATTAATTTCCGATATGCCCAACTTTCGACTAGTAAAAGCTATCAGATGGTACCACTTTTCCTCCCAAATTTGGGATAAGCAGTAGTGATACTATGCATAGTGGCTACTGAAAATATATAGAACATTTTGCCCCTTTTAGGTGCTTTTAAAACATGTGCTTTGGCAAGCTCCTACTTCACATCGTCAAAAGATACTTTGCAAGCATCACTCCATGTAGACTGACAGTTGAAGGACAATAGGTTCGTTAGTGGCAATGCTCTTTCTGCCAAGGCATTGATAAACCCCTGATAATACCCTACCAATTACAAAAAGCTATGTACTTCCTTCGGAGTATGTGGCGGACTCATGGCAACTATGACCTTGATCTTTTCAGGGTAAGTCGCAATCCCTACTGAACTGACCACATGGTCTAACAATAGCCCATAAGGGACTCCAAAGATGCACTTTCATGGGTTAAGAGCTATGCAAAATTGTCTGCAACGCTCAAAACACTTTCGAAAAATGATCAATTGCCTTTCTCTAGTGGTGGCTGCCCCTAGGTCATTAATGAGTACTTTCAACTCCTCTAGGGAGATGTCACCAAAGGTCTTGTTGGCTGTTCTTTGCCACAAACCAAGTGCATTACATAAACCAAATGCCATCACATGGTATGCAAAGGTACCAAAGACTGTGATAAATGTCGTTTTAAGCTTGTCTTGCTCAGCAATTGCCATTTGATTGTACCCAGCAAAGCAATCCATGAACGAATATACGTCCCTACCCGCTAATTGATCCAAAATTGGTCAATAAAGGGCAACGGGTAGTAGTCCTTGACTGTTTGCTTATTTAGCTATCTAAAATCTACACAAAGCCAGATTTGATTGTTCTCCTTCTTTCTAATCACAACTGGCGAACACCATTCAGTATGTTAATAGGGAATATTAAACCCGCTTTCTGCAACTTCTGTAGCTCTTCAAACAACCCATCCCTTAGTTCAAAAGGTATACTCCTTACTTTTTGACGTACAAGCCTGTCCTTCCTTTACACGAATAGTATGCCCCTAAGTTTGTCATAGCTCCAAGCAAAGATGTCATAGAACTCCTAAATCAGGGACACATAGTCCTCTCTCTCTTTCAAATTGAGCATGGAACCTAATTTAATTGGCCGCAAATAATTAGGCGTACCAACTCAATAAATTCCACGTCTCTTATTCGATCTTGAGGCTCTATCGACTCATTCAATGTTATCTGATAAATGTCCTCTGTAGTGGACCCTTCTTTAGATCCATTGCTTGATGACATCTCACTACCAGATGGATCATCTACTGTTTCTAGTTCGATAGAGGATAAAGGAGCTCTCTCACTCTGAGGAGACTCAGGGTAAGCATCCACTATTACACGATTGGCACCTCTACCTAGAATCACTCCACCAGTGGATATATCGACTTGGCAGTCTGTTCATAAGATCCATGGTCTACCTAGCAAAAGTTGATAGCTAGGATGTCTTGCAAACCTTATCACCCTAAAGTTCAAATAGCATTACATGCTCGCAACTGTAACATGGACTTTAGTGATGTAACTTTCTGGTTGTCTTAGATTGTCATTCGCCATCCTAAGAAGTGTGGAGCTGTCTTTTTGAATTTCGAGACCTAGCCTCTCCATCAAGTCTGAACTCATGATATTGACAGAGGATCCAGTGTCCACGATAGCATGCTCCACTAATATTCCATCCACATATGTTGGAACCCTAGGGCAATGCTTTTCAGCATGATCAAACCAATCTTCTCCCACTCGTGCTATGCCCAAAGGTTCTACAATATACCCGATACACACATGATTTTCTTGAATTCCTTGCATACTCCTGGAGAAATTTTAATCAAGCACAAGAGATTTACGTCTGGTTTAACTTTTGTTAATGAGTGGCATATGGTTGTGGGAGTGTTAGCCACTCTTAGTATGGTATCAAGAAATCTGATTGCCATGACTCAGACAAGCATGAAGCGTATGTTAGCGTATTCTTCTATAAGCCAAACGGGATATATTATGATCAGAATAATTGATGTAGATCCCGAGAATGGCTATGCAAGCATGATAACTTATACATTTATTCATATACTCATGAATCTAGGAACTTTTGCTTGTATCATTTCATTTGGTTCGTGAACCGGAATGGATAATATCAGGGACTACGTGGGATTATACATGAAGGATCATGTTTTAACATTTTCTCTAGTCCCATGTTTACTGTCTCTAGGGGGTATCCCCCCACTAGTAGGTTTTTTTTGTAAACTCTACCTATTTTGGCATGGATGGAAGGCTGATTCGTACCCATCAGTTTCGATAAGGATCCTAACAAGTGTTATTTCTATCTATTATTACCTGAAGATTATCAAATTAATGTTCACTGGGGGAGATAACGCATCAACAATTTATACACAAAATCCATCTATCTGCATCTAGCCACTTGGGATTTGAGGTGCCACTCTTGAATGCCTTGCACCGATTGTTTGTGTAACATGTACGCACACATGTACTCCATCTTTCAACCTGTGGAAAACCTCTCTACCATGGTGGGTATCGAAAAATCCTCATGCAAGAATGCTACTATGTACTCCTTGCTTCTCTTGGGTATGTTCTTCCAATGGTCCAATACGTTGTATTGAAAAACCTATTGGCACAACTCTCTCATACGAGACATCACCTCCTCCTCTCATTGTTCATGATCACAGCTCATGTCATGTCATCTATAAGGTATCCATACCTCTTTGGGGTATGTTTAAGATGTGTCCTCTCCCACCTATGACCATGCTCCTGGGCATAACCAAGAGACTCCTATACATCTAGTATACCCATGGGGGTGGTATCTCTCGGAGTAGCATCCATAGGAGTGCCACCTATGGATGGCTGAGTGGAGTCACTCGAGTAGACGTCCCCATAGGTGTGACAAATCCTATGGGTGATGCAACTCCACCAAAATGATGAGACAGAGACACTGCATCAGTGCCTCCACAATAACCACCTGAGCCACCCTCTCTCCAACCTGCATGAGAGCAAGGAGTACCACCTATATCTTGAGCCGACCGAGGGCTCACCACATCCACGTCTCTATAGTAGCCCCCAGAATCACTCCCTCCATTTGGGCCCAGTCTGGAGCATCGACCTCATCTACTAGAAACCAAACTATCAGAGCATGCCGAAGTAGATCTAACGCAATGGTGTGATTGTATCTAAGACATCTCTTGGTCTGCCATATCTTGTTAAAATACGCGGATCTAGAGCATGGCTATTTTGGCTTGTAAGCATAGACTAAACTCATGATCACATTGATGACTGAAGACCACAATTGTTACACAAGTGAATTAGGTTCTAAGATGGAAGCTTGGACTCATAAACACAATCCTGTGTAGGACTAACAAGTACAAGACTGACACTAACTGATAAAGAAAAGCATCATCATGTTTTCATTCAAATATGAAAAGTGGTAGTCAAGAACAATGCTTTATAGTTGTTGGATGGGCACAGTTTTCCCTTTCTGTGCAGATGGGATTCCTGCAGCCTGCATGTCTTCATCTCAAACTGTCTCATACAAAGAGGCTACATTAGGTGTGATTGCTAATATCTCAACACCCCTCCTCAATCACAACTAGAAAGTACAAAGTGTGTAGAGGCTTTAGTGAAAATAACACCTACAAAGTGTGGGCACACCATAAACATGGCAAAACACTAGGGGCTCGCAAAAAAGGCTAAGTGTGGGTACCACAAACATGATGGTCATCCAGAGGTTGTAGCAGGGGCCTTTTCGAGGTTTTAGTATAAGGCTACATGAGGAATTTATGAGCTTATGATAAGGACATTTGGGCTAGGCAATACAAGGCTAAAGAAGTCAGTAAAAAGTAGGATCAAGGGCCGTGAGGCCCTTGTGGTTTTTAGCATTTCTTTTGACATAGATCTTTGATTCATTGCAGCTCTTCTTGTCTAGCTTCCTGTACTTATACTTCACTTTGTTTACCACTTCAAAGTCTTCATGATTTTTTTGCTTCTTCTTCTTATTCTTGTTCTTTTGGTCCTCTTGATCTGCTTCTTCCTTGACTTTGCTTATAGTAGTTGCATCAATCTTTATGTCCATGTCCCCCTCAAGCAAAGGTATCATTGTCTTTGAGGCAGCAGAAATGTCATCAAAATCTTCAAATAAATTCATCAATTTCTCTTCAAAACAAGTAAATCCATCCATCCCCGGAATAAACAAGTCTTCCATGTAGTTGAATTGAGCGACAAGAGTAATGTTACTCTTCATGAGAAGAATATTCATAATTGATTTTGGTCATTTCCATGATGGAAATCAGCTTCAAATGACTGAGAATAACCAGCAATGAGTTGATCTTTGTATGTGTCAAAAGACACAAGCAATGGCAGTGAAGTATCAAAAGATACTAGTTTCAAATTTGATGTTTGTTGCTTGAGTTCGACTTGATGATATTCAAAAACTCTTCATAGCTTCCCCTCCTTTGCTGATTTGATGGTTGAATACTTGTTGAAAACTTTAGATTAGAGTGGCCTTGGCTTGGTTCAAGTGGTAGGAGAGAGAAAATGAAGGAAAAATGAGCTTGAAGGTAAGTGGCTATGGCTGTCCTGTCAAAACAGGGACCAGCAACTGGTAAATGAGCTCCCACAAGCTCCACAGGTCAAATCTACTCAAACCCTTTGAGATAAAGGACCCTCACTAATGGATCTAACTCCCCTTAAGAGGGTTTGTATTAGTTTTGCCCAAGTTGAGAGATCTAAGCCTTCAAAGTGGTCACTGTCAAAACTGCACCCAGATTTGGGAAAATGCAAATGCCGGGCATGGTATGCTTCAATCTCCTTGATTTTTTTACCAAGAAGTTGCAACTTGATCTGAATAATAAGTATCGAGAAGAAAGCTCAAAGAGATATGGCCTGGTTGATGAGATATGGCTGCTCCAACAGAGGTAGATAGGTGCTATCCACAGACACAGTTATGGCAGCGACTCTGAAAAGAGGCAATGCTGAAGCTATGGTTGCTCACTCTTAATGATTGAGGTACCAGAGAGGAGCTCTCAAAGTAGAGAAACACTTTTCTAGAAGGAAGTTTAGAGAGATTTGGCCTGTGGAGAGAGATATGAAAGCTTCAAGTTGACATGGTGCAGCTGACTATGGCTGCCATGGAAGCTTCATTGAAGGTAGGAATGTAAATGAGGTTGGAGATAGGGTCCAGTACTCAAACTGAGCTAAGTAGAGATGGAAAGGAGTTGAGAGGAGTGAAAGGAGAGTTGGGACATGCTCAGCTGAGCTCTAATACCATGTTAAAATATGCGGATCTAGAGCATGGCTATGGCGGCTTGTAAGCATAGACTAAACTCATGATGACATTGACTGAAGACCACAACTGTTACACAAGTGAAATTAGGTTCCAATATGGAATCTTGGACTCATAAACACAATCTTGTGTAGGACTGACAAGTACAAGACTGACACTAACTAATAAAGAAAAGCATCATCATGTATTCATTCATATATGAAAAGTGGTAGTCAAGTACAATGCTTTATAGTTGTTGGATAGGCACAGTTTTCCCTTTCTGTGCATACGGGATTCCTACACCCTGCATGTCTTCATCCCAAACTGCCTCATACAAAGAGGCTACATTAGGTGTGATTACTAATATCTCAACATATCTCTGAATTGAGCCATCTGATCTAGAGACATACATGTGAATATCTCCTGGAACTACTTGTCCCTCATCCCTCGACTCATTGTGCTCTCTAAATATCATCAAAGGTCACCTGCACATACAAAAAGTGATGTTAGCATAATCAATATAAATATTCAAGCAAAGCACATTAATATAACGCTTTAAAAAAATGTTACTTAAAATGCATATTCTAGAGTACCCTTATAAGTGATTCATCAAAAAATTGAGTAGGCAGATGCTACAAGTATGACATAGCCTATGGTCAGTCTATCATCGTCCTTTAGCAACCATACTATACTATTGTTTGCATCCACCGTTGGTAGCCACTATGAAATATGCACTAACACCTCCGATACCAATCAACCGTCAACCATGCTACCTTCTGGCAGAGCTGGTTGTCGCACAAAGGCTTTTGAGGGTTTTCATGAAGCACTCCAAGAAGAACATCCATCACGTATGGACAGGTCACACAATCTCCACTTCATCTACAAGATGCCACAGGAGGTAGGTTTATATTGTGAGTATGCTAGTGGGCAAGTACTTCTAGTGAGGAGCTAACTTAGAGGTGTCTTTGAATTTTTCTGCCAAAATGTAATGGAGGAGTAGCCATCCTAAATTCTCAAGTGAGATCTCAAGATTTAATATTTGAATAATTTTTTGCATTACTAATGGAGGAGTTGCGACTTAAAGCTTGAGAAGGTAGCAGCTTTGGAGATGCTACATTCTCTACCAATTCTCAAGTGAGATCCCAAGATTTAATATTTGAATTTTTTTTTGCATTACTAATGGAGGAGTTGCGACTTAAAGCTTGAGAAGGTAGCAACTTTGGAGATGCTACATTCTCTACCAATTCAAAAGTCAAAGGCGGTTACTCTACCAATAGTGAAAAAAATAAGAAGGGTGGCAAGAAAAAAATTCCAAGGAGAATGATTCTACTACAAGAATAAATTATATGCAATTGCATATTGTCATATTAAGAAGGTAGATGAAAAGAATGGCACTACGAGGACTAAAGAGAAGGAGACAACCAATACGACTAAAGCAAAGTTGGAGTTATTCATGGCAACCACTAAAAAAGTGTACTCCTTGATACAAGAAACATCTACCACTAGCTCATGGTTATTGGATAGTGGTGTCTCCCATCACATGGCCAACAAGAAAGGTATATATGGTTCTATAAATCCTTTACAAGAATCCACCATTGTGATGGTTAAAAATGGTGCAAAATTCCCTTTTAAGTGTATAGGTATGAATTTCTTTGTTGCTACAAATGATGAACTCAAAAACCTTTTAAATGTGTTGTATATTCTAGATATTAAAATAAATCTACTATCAATTGCTTTTATGAGTGATCTTGGCTATGAGATGAGATTTACTAATACAAATGCAAAAATCATTCATACCAGCAAAGTTTTTGGCAAAGGAGAAAGAAGAAAAAACTTATATGAACTAAGTGCTCTTACAACCGCTACTTACTAGTGTGGGGACAAGTAAACTTTGGCATGAAATATTTGATCACATTGGTTTTTTAGTGTTAAAGGAGATTCATAAGCAAAGTCTGGTTGCTCATCTACCTACAGTAATTGAAATGAAGGAACCATGTAAAGCTTGTATGTTATGTAAGCAATAGAAAAAGGTATTTCCATAGGAAAGCAAGAACAAAGCAAAGACTCCTCTAGAGATTTATGTATTCTAACTTGTGTGGTAAAATTCCTATTAAACCTTGGGAGGATCTTCTTATTTTATGTTAGTCTTTGATGATTACAATAGGAAGATGTGGGTATATGAGTCTCAAGCTTTTGGTAAGTTTAAAGAATGGCTAAAACTTGCTGAGAATGAAACACGGCATTGATGATGCCTCATACACATCAATAGAATGGCATTGTTGAATGTCGAAAGCACACCATTGTAAAAATGGTAAGGTGCATGCTTAAGAACAATTGATTTTCTAACCAATTTTGGAAAAAAGCTATTAATAATGCAATCTATATTCTCAATTGAAGTTACACAAAGTCTCTTAAGGGCCAAAACCCTTCAAGATGCCTATTCTAGTAAGAAACCATTTATCTCACACTTTAGAACTTTTGAATGTGAATGTTATGCACATGTTCCAAAGGATAAGAGAAATAAGTTAAACTCAAAAGGCACAATATGTAACTTATTGTGTTATAGTGATGAGAAAAATGCTTACAAATTCTACGACTAAGAGACAAAGAAGATCATAGCAAGCCATGATGTGGTGTTCAAGGATTAACAACATATAGTGGAGGAGGAGAATATAGCATCTTTCACTTTATTATCTAGTGAAGAAGTAGTCTAGTAATCTCATGAGATATCCCTACCCTCAAGGACAAGGAAACATCAATCTTCAGATGATGAGGAAAAAGTTCACCAACATACAATTATGCCACCGGAAAAGCCATTGCCATGATAGGTGAAGCAACTCTATGATCGCAATAATCTTATGCTTACCATAGTTGAGGAAAAGGTAGGTGGAAAAAGAAGCTATTTGAGAATAGAGGAGCAAAGAAAGGCTTCAACTCACATAGTCAATATGGCCTTGATGGCTAAGATTATGAGAGAAGTAAAGGAGTCAACAGACTTGGAAGAAGCAGTTATCAATCCATCGTGGAGAGCAGCTATGCAAGTTGAGTGTGATAGCATAATGAAGAATGATACTTGGGAGCTAGTGGAGTTGCTAGAAAAGAGAAAGGCTTTTGGCACAAAGTGGGTCTAGAAGGTCAAGTACAAGGTTGATAGAAGCTTAGAAAAGTACAAAGCCAAATTAGTTACACATGGATTTTCACATATTAAAGGATTTGATTTTCAATAATCATTTTCTCCAATTGCCAGAATGACCACTATTCACATAAGTACTTTCAATTGCTACTCATAAGAAGTGGGCAATTAACCAAATGAATATTAAATATGGAGAGAAATAAGCCCCTAGAGCATGGTACTAGTAAACAGATAAATTCTTCTTAGGTAATCTGTTTTAAAATATGTACCACATGTATTAATTTGTTTACAAGTATGATGAAAAGATTGTAGTGATTTTCCTATACATGGAAAACCTCCTTATTATAGGTGACTATGAATATATAATCCATCAGACTTGAGAGGCTTTGAGCTCGGGGATTGAAGTCTTTAGCAAAATCTTCATCTCCCAAAATAAGTATGCATGGGAGATCTTAAAAGCATTTCACATGACTGAGTGTAAGGAGATAGCTACACCTATTGAGGTCAATGTGAAGTTATCCATCAAGGATACATCAGCACTAGAGGCAGACATTGGGAGGTATAGGAGGTTGGTTGGTAGATAAGGTTGGCCAAAATTCAACCTCAAGAGCTTCCATGGAGTCAAGATTTGGGTGAAACGAGTTCAAGGCATCAATCTCAAACTATTGAGGCTTCAAAATTTCTTTCAAGCATTCAAGGAACAAGTATTGAAGATTATGTTATCAACATTGAGCAAATGGATACTTATTCAACCACTTGGAATTACTCAAGTCTCCATCAAACTATATAAGAGTTATTTCCCTTCAATTCTTGATCTCTCTCATCTATCCAATTACTAAGCTTCATACATTAGATTGATATATTTAAGAATTAAAAATTTCTCCTCTAATTTTAGCATGCCATTGGTTAAATCAGACCATTCATGGAGTGCATTGCTTGCTTCATTCAGAGAGTGAATTGGAAGCTTTGCTTAAGTTTTCAGCATTACATTCAATCCTATTTATTGGACCAATTGATTGGTTGAATTTTTTTCTCTAATCTAATGACTTATTTGATCTTGATTGATTCATGGTACAATATTAAAAATCCATTGTAAATGGTAAGTCAAGTAGAGTCACTGCACAGTAAGATTCTTTCCTTGCTCATTTTGCCAATTCCAATCCCATCGCATCTCATGAAATTAGCTGAATGGATATTTTTAGTAATTCATATCATGATGGTTAATTAGAGTAGCATGTCTCTGCCATGTTGAGATCTCTATCAAGGAAAATAGTGGATATCGAGGGAGATAGTGGGACAATAGATAGGTGACTCCCCCCCACTATTAAAGATCCTGAAAGGGTGCAATCAATTGACCTAGAAGGGACTTTTCCCATCTTCTGGTCATTCGAAGCCTATGTAGAAAGCCTATCATACCATTTTATCTCTCAAAAAGGTACCAAGAGTGGATATTTGAAGATTCAAGCACTCAAAAAGATTCAAGTTTCTTGAAGATTAAAATAGGGCAAAATAGGGCCATTACTAGATACTGTAGGGTATAAACAAGTTATTACACATACCATCCTCATCATTGGGATACAAATGTAGGTACTACACTTTTCCTATAGGTCCTATCTAGCTATCCATAGTGTTTGGAAGCCCTTAGGCACAACCATTTTGGTCTCACAAGTGGAAACAAGGCACTTACATGTTAAAACAAGGTGTAGGCCTAGACAATATAGACTTAGAGATTAGGTTATGGATTTTTTTTTTGTTCTAAATGTGTTATAATGTACTAGAACTCATCTCAAAAAAGGTATTTTGACTCCTTTTTGAATCAAAAATTTTGATAATCGGAGTTTTCTACATTCATTAAAACTACTTGTGCCATCATCATACACTACAACACTCACTTCTACTTAATATTTGACATAAGTAGTATTATCAGTTCAATCTTCCCCTACATTGTAATACCTTATTAGAGAATTTTGGAATCTCCTATGTTTCACATTCAAATAAGGAGTAAATATTTGACTAATTGGCTAAATCTTGACCCCATATTTGAGAGTGAGACGTGGGGAGATTACTTATATAGTAACTAGGGAAAATTTTGTCTTCAAGTAAGGGGATAAGATTTGGCCATGTGTCCAAATATTAATTAATTAGGAATTATAAAACTTTATTTAATAATTTAAAATGGTTGAATATGTATGTCTATACCACACAACTCTTGTACATTACTTGTCCTCCAAGTCAACAGTGTGTCATTGGGTTGATAAGCACGTGTTGAGGGTTAAATGTGATTGATTTTTAGCTATTTTTTTGTTCTTTTTAGGTACTGAATGGTTGATTTTATGATTGAATTGTTGGATTTCTTTGGTTTTAAAAATATTTTTTTGATTTTTTGGATAGGTTGAATATGTTTGAGAAGTCTTATTATGAATTTTGATTGAGTTATGATGTTCTAATAGATGCTAATGTATATCTGATTGATTGTAATAGGACTAATTTGCCTCTACTTGGTACTATTTTTGATATTATTTGAGAGGTTAAGATTGTGAATGATTAGTTTTAGTGTGATTAGGTATAGTTTGGATGGGTTTTTATGAGTATAAATGGTTTTAGTTGAATCTATGAGATTTTATGATATAATTATGTTGACTCTTTGTGGGGTATTGTTGAGCTTTTGTATGTCTGTCATTATTTGCTATTTGCTTATGTGAGTGTTGTGTGAGATGAATTTTTAGTGTAGGAAAGTTTTCAAATCTTGAAAAGAGAATATTACAAGCTTAAAATTAGCTATCTCAAGTGAAGATGTAGCTGATGAAAATCAAAGTAAAGAATTGAAGTGATTGTGATAGTGTTGGATTGTGAAGGATTGTTATACTGGCTTTGGTGCCTCTTCAGATCAAACTTACATTTTGGAGGGAAACTCCATGACCAAGAGAGGAGTTTAGTGATTCATTCTATTTGCATTGCAAGTGGCTATGATGTATAAGTGATTGAGGGATAAATTGAGAGATAAAGATATCCCTTTCAAAGGTTGAAATTGTGTATTTGTGAGAGAGATTATGAGAGATTGAGAGATGAAGAAACAATGAATCATGATGAATGAAGTCTATCCGATTATCTCCATTAAAATTTGATTAGATCTTTGTTTTGTCTTGGTCATAAATGCATAATAATGAAGACACACTAAAGATTTGATAAAGATAAACCCATAGGCGAATTGTTTATGATGTTGCATGAAGATTTGTTGTTCCAAGTATTCTTTTCCTTCTTGTACTAATATTTTCAAAATGATAGCACTATGGAAATTCTTAGAAGAATGAATTTTGATACCTTTAGAATAGAATATCTTCCCCTCTATAGTGGTATGAAAGTGGAATGTAGAGACTATGAAAATAAAGAAGTGTAAGAAATGTTAGCAAGAGAGTCTTCTAGAGACTAAAGTCCCTCTATTTCCCTTATGTGGTACCAATAAACTTAGTGGATCCAATTCCTTTATGAATGAAAAAATTAAAGAGGCAAACATTAGAATGAATCCAAAGGTACATGAGAAGACAAAAGGGAAAGCTTAAAGATGAGAATGAGCTAGCAGGAGGAGCCTCCTTTGTTGATGCACTTCCTACACTCTTCATAGAAGTCCCAATGGTAAATCCAGGTCCTCTTCCCGACTAGATCCATCCTAGAAATATTGATGACATGCCAATGAATGTAGTCTCATTGTTAATTTTTAAGAGAGAATACAATGAAAATCCCAATCTTCATATAGTCAAGTTCATGATAGCTTGTGTAGCTAACAATGCAAGAAGCCCCAAGCATTGGTTAGTAATATTCCTTGCTACTTTCAAAGGTGTAGCATTTCACTGGTATGAGAGATAAGTAACAGGAACTTTTGGCACATAGGACAAACTGAAGGTGACATTTCTCATAAAATTGAAGCATGAATATTTTGAAGATTTGATATAGGAGTTTATGACTTTGAGCTAGTCCTTTGGAGAAAAAGTGGAAGCATATATCTCTAGAATGGAATCCATACTAAAGAGATGAACCACCCATAACTTACAAAGGCCCCTCTAAATTAATCCAACTAATCTATGCAATGATTACAAATACTTCTCACAATCCTACTACAGATGCTCTAGGAGGAGAAAATTTGAAGGACTACTTATCTAATTTAATTGCAAACGTCAAAAAAGAGTTAATGGATTTGATTACCGAATAGTTATAGACACTAAAAAAGAATGCTACTAGTCTATCAATACTACAGGAGTGGAAAGAGATGTCATGCAATCAAATACTTGGTGTAGAAAGTTCCATTAAATAGGATATTTAGCCATTGAATGTACCTAGAAGCCAACCATCCCTAAAGCTTTCTCTTCTTATTTCCTGAGAAAGAACCACATAGAGGACATGTACTCTCTAATGGCAAAGGGAAGAAAGATGAGAAAGCAAGTTTAACATGCTAGAATCCAAGATGACAAGTCAAGGGGTTGGCCCAAAGCCGAGAGATTTTGATCCTAATGTTGGTCCAAGGAGGTTCCCCTCTCGAAGCTACAGAGGAAGACAATCATGATCTTCCTCATGAGGCCCTCTCGTTCTGTTAGCCCCTCACACAGATAGCTCTCAACCATACCTTGTTCTCTTCTCGTCTGATTCAACAACGGTGGCGAGGTTGGTCCTGACACATGGAATTTCTACCATTCTCTTTATTACCAAAAAAAGAAACAAAAAGAAAAAAAAAACAAAACAAAAAAAACAAACTATTATGGGAGAAAAGGAAGAAAATTCTTATCATAATAGGTATCGTTCCAAGAAAATGTGGAAACACCCTTGGGTGGGAAGTTGACTGTGGAAAATGTGGTAATGCCACGCAGATCAGGATAGCTGACTCACTAGTAGCACCTTTTCAGCACGTAATTTAAAGCCACCTCCCTTGGTGCACTGTCTCTGCAATATCAGTCCGTCTGCCCTTCTTAACAGACGACCTTTTTTACAAATCATTGAAGTACGAGACTTGTTGGCTGCCTCTGTGGGTACGCCTCATTTTCAACATCCTGATGACAACAACAGATAAAGAAATCTTCATCACCAACCCCTTGAGTGACGTAAGCTTTCATCCTAACAGGATGGGGACGTGCGTATGGGCTGCCCTCTGTATCTATCAACAAGTGAGACAGAGGGTGGGGTGAGTGACTAGTCTTTCCCCTTTAAATCAAATGAGAGGCAAGATGTGTGAACGGAGTGTTGCACGCATGGGTTGGGCCTCTCAATGCACAACGTACGATTTGTTCATGTGCACTACACCATAATGGCCTTCCTTCTTGCACTGTATGCTGGCACAGGGCGGGATGCACTGTGAGCTGAGTGACTATCATTTGTCAACAACACCTACCCCGACGGGCTTCATTAACTAGCTACCTCCCTGGGTGTTGCTGCATGGTCCCTGCCATGCTAGCCGAACGCTGGAGTGAACTATGGTACCTCCTGTAGCCAACTCCAACCCTTCTATTAGCAGTGACGGTTTCTTCGACTATACGCAAAACGGGCCAAGTCTTTCTAACATTATCCTTATGATTGCATGTGTATGTTATGTTTTAAGTGTGGGGATCCATGTGTCCAGTCGGTTGACGAGTCCTAGGTTATGTTGCTGCATCTAACCCTACCCAGTAAGGTCTTAAGTGTGGGGATGCGTCCCTGCGCATCAGTTCTGCATATCATCATGGAATACATCTATTTACCTCTGAATGCGGAAATTCATTTTTTAAGTGTGGGGATGCGTCCCTACGCATCAGTTCTGCATATCATCACGGAATACATCTATCCACCTCTGAATGTGGAAATTCATTTTTTATGCTCTGATGGGGTCCTTTCCCCACTCCTCCGTTCTATTTCACCCTGTCCCCGGGGCTGTTCCTTGTCTATTTTCATTTATCCTTTGTTTTGCCCTTTTTTCATGTAAACGGATCCTATGTTCATTGAGACTCACATCCAACCTTATAGCCCTGTTTGTCCCTTCAAACTAGCCATTTTTCCTTTTTATATACCCTTGTTGCCACTTACGGTTCATCCACTATCCCATTTTGAACAGTTTTATGTTTTTCCATGTGAACGCATCCTACGTTCACTGGACCTGATATCTGAAGTCATAACCTAGTTCATCCCTTCAACTGGCACACTTTTCCTTTTTACATCCCCTTGTTCTAGCTTACTATTTTTGAGTTATTAATTTTTTAACCAATTCCCGCTCATTGGATATATTTCCATGTGAACGCATCCTTCTCACTTCAAAACAACAATCTAACATACCAGCCCTGTGCTACAACTTCCCTTGGACACATTTCCTTTTTACTCCCTATCCTTCCGCTATACAAGTTGCCCGTTATTAATTTTTGCGAGTTTTCGTGTCTTTTTTGTGCGTTGTTTTGCTCTTTTTCCATGTGAACCTGCCCTATTCTCTTCGAGATTCCATTCTGACTAGATAGCCTTGTCCGGCCACTCTTCTTACATCTTTTTTCTTTTTTCTTTGCCCTATTTTGCCCTCTGGATTTTTTGTTATTAATTTTCATTAGTGTTTTTTAACGTCATTTTCTTGTTTCTTCGATGCAAATGCCTTCTAATCCCATCCAAACTGAGATTTGATGTGATAGCCCTGAAGATTATATTTTTTCAGACATTTTTTCTTTTTACTATCCTCTATTCCAGTGCACAAATCATTCCATATTAATTTTCGAATCTCTTTTCGAGTCCGATTTTTGGATTTTTTCCATGTAAATGGATCTTTTCTTCGTTGGAACTGTGTTCTAAAGTGATAGGCTTGTCCGGCATGCCTTTTTGCATATTTTTTATTTTTCCCACCTTTCCTTCCGGTGCACGGTTTGGGTTTTCTAAATTTTTCGGCTCATTTGCACCTGTCATGCCTCTCGTGTCACACGTGCCCACTCGTTTTTTTTTCAATTTTTAATCCTGATGATGCGTCCGTCACGTCCTTCCAGCCCTGTGCCACGATCCCAGCCCCCGCTGCTTCTCGCTACTGCAAATTTTTTTACCTCACCCCGTGCTTTTACATATGATGAGGGGGGTTTTTATTTTTCTCTTTATTCTTTTTTTTAAATTGTTTTTTTCAAAACAAATATTCATTTTTTTTAAAAGACCCCCCCAAGGGTTTTCTTCCTTCTTTCTTCCCTCTCTTCTTCCTTCTCTCTCCTTCTCTTTCTCTCTCCCCATCCTCCCCCTTCCTCCTATTCTACTCTTCTCCCTCCTTTCCTCTTCCCCTCCTCCCTCCTCCCTTTCTTCCTCCTTCCCTTCTCCTTCTTCCTCTCCCCCTCCTCCCTTCTTCCTTTCTTCCTTCTCCCCTCCTCCTTCTTCTCTTCCTCTCCTCCCCTCCTCCTTATTCTCCCCTCCTCCTTCTCTTCTCTTCCTCCTCCTTCTCTTCCCTTCCTCCTCTTCTTCCGTCCGCCACCCGCCACCGTTGCCTCTACGCCCGCCACCCGCTGTTGCCGCTGCCTCCACTCCCGCTATGCCCATCACTCGCCGCCGCCGCTGCCTCTGCCGTAGCCGCCCGTGCGCCAGCCATCTCCTCCTCCTCTCGCCGCCAACCGCCGATGCCTACTTCTTTTCCCTTCTTCTCCTCTCCTCTCGCCCATGCGCCAACTGCCTCCTCCTTCCTTCTCCCACACCTCCTAACCAACTAACTCCCCTAGTTAACTAACTCCCCTAGTTAACCACTCCCTAGTTAACTAACCTCTCCCTAGTCAACTAGCCTTACCCTAGTTACACTAACCTACCCTGGTTACACTAACCTAACCCCAGTTTCCCCCCTTCTAGCCCCCTTTTCCATCACCCCCACCCGCGGTCACCTCCGGTTCTTATGGATCCCTACACTACTCTACCCCCACCCTCCACACGTAGGCCCCTTGCTGCCCGGTGGTTTCGTGTGTGCATGTGTTCGCACAGGTGTCGCGGCTTATTCGCATGATCGGAAGCTGCGGCACGTGTTCACGAGCACGGATGCGCGTTTGGTCTTATCCGTGCGGTGGTGTATGCCGTCTCCCCGAGCACACACAATTGTTCACACACAGCTCGGGTATCTCCTTTGATTTTCCACAAACCCGCGAAAAATACCTTAAAACACTTAAAAATATTAAAATGTTCATAAAATTTCAATTAAAAACAAAAAAATTACTAAAAAATTCCTTACTAAATTGGAAAAATTTTTGGTTGATCTTGCTGATTATAATACAGAGAATTAATTGCAAAAAAATTAACAATATTTAAAATTCTTTTTAAAATTCACTAAAATTTGAGAAAATTTCATTAAAAATCCTTAAAGAATTAGAATTAAATTCAAAAAAATCACAAAAATTTCTATCAATGCATTTGACTACTTTTGGAATATTTTATAAGTTGAAAAAACCTTGGCACATGATCACCCTATCATTTTTGGACCCAAATGATAAACTTTTAATCTAAAGTCATAAAATTTTATTTTAAATTCCAAATATAGGCTGCAAAATTAAAAAATAATTTTTTAAAAAAACAAGATCCATTGTTGAAGCCTGGTGGTTTCATTTTCAATTAGGTTTGATTGATACTCTAATAAATCAAATATTTTAAAATAAAAAATATACAAAAAAGAAAAAATACAAAATACAAAATAAAAACACACCTAAATTACAATTAAAATAATAATAATATCAATCTCACCCAAACACGAATCAACATTAACTAAACCAAATGTGATCCCACTAATATTTTCTTGATATTTATTTATTTATTTAAATAATAAGGTGTTTTATTTTTTCAGTCAGTGGTTTTTACTTTTTTTATTGGATTTCTTGCATTTGGGACTACTTAGTGCGCTCTCAGTCTCTTGCATACATACCCCTATCATGTATCTATTTTTTTTGCTTTATTTATTTTGGTCATCCCTTAACCACAGTTAATTGTTAAAATGAATTTTATTCATCCACTTTTTCACGCACCCTCGTGCCAAACACACATTTTTCTGATAAATTAAAATCAACCCGTGGTTCACTTTGCATATGCTACATGCGCTTTAGAGGCACTTTAATTTTCAATAAAAACGAACTAGCCGTCACAAAAATACACGCACTGAAAAAGAAGAGCGCTTCACACACATTCAATTTTTAATCAATGAATATGCATTTAGAAACCTAAGTCTAGGGATCGTAGTCCAGGTTTCGTTAAAAGCACTGTTTCACATTAATAAATTGTAACTAAAAATTTAACAATGAACCGCCATTTTCTTATTAGGGTTTACAACCTAATAAAATTTCAACCATTATTAATAATTTATTAAAATGAACCCTTCATTAAAATCATTCCCCTCACTGCACTTTTTTTCCCTTTTCAATAAATATGCTTCGTGGGATGGGCACGTAAAGTTCTTTAAGCTAACATTGTTTATCAAAGTTCTGGTTATGTTCTGATTAGGTTTTTGAGGTATTATGGTTTGATTGTGTGATACGATTATGGGTGCGGTTTGTAGTTTTCTTTTTTGGCCTAATACAGGGTCTTGGTTGGGTGCATGCTTGTTGCATAACATGAAGATTTCATTCGCATATGTGTAGGGGTCATGCCGAATTTTTTCTAGGATGTGGGTTATTTGGGGTGGTCAATTGGTTAGTTACGTCTGTGTGTGCTTATTTTGATCCGTTTCTTTTTTATAGCTATTTTGTTGTTTTGCAAGCATTCATTGTGATTGTTTGTGTTTGTGGTGTGTGTATATTCCATCTAAATGGCGCCTCAAGCTCCTCCTGTTCAGTATATCCCATTAATTAGTAGGGATTATTTTTCCCTACTGACTTTTGAGCCTATGGCAAAAGCTAGCCTTGTATCTTTTGTGGCTGCTTCACTCCCTTTGATTCCAGATGATCCAGCCCTATGTGATGAGTTTCTTGCATCATACAGTAAGAAATCGGGCTTGGTTCATGGTACTTCCATGGTTTTGACACCTAGAGGGTTAGGGAAGGCTTTGTCTCTTCCCTACAAAGGAGAATCCATTGTTACAACTAGACAGTTATTCTCAAATGACAAGATTCTTAAGCTATTTACAGAAGTAGATTAAAGAGGTCCTCGATGTCAAGAAGGCGATTAACACTTCACGAGTGTCTTTCTCAATGATCACTAATCGTCTCTGGAAGCTAGTTTGCCAATTTCTCCAAGACAGGTTCATGCCTGCCAAGACACCATCTCACTCTTTGTCCAAGGAGCTCTTCATAGCTTCCAAGATGGTGTTAAGAGGGGTTGCCATTGACTGGAATACTTATCTTCTTACGAAGATGGATCAACATTTTATCAAAGTGACTAGAGGGAATGTTACCAACGTAACTTATGGTTCATATTTATATGCTTTCTTGACATATTCAAGACTTAAAAAGGGTGTGCTACCCCCTCCTCCATCTGATTCAGTACCTCCCCCTCCACCTTCAGAAGATTCAGAACCCATTGACATAGAGGATCTTGACTCCCCTCCTCCATTGGACATTCAGCAGAAGCGATTGAAGCGTGTGGCAGAAAAAAGTCCACCAGTTATTCCTTCAGTAACAGTTCCTGCTACCTCTGGAAGTGACCTCCCTGCCTACCTCACATGCAACAACTTATTCAGGGCACATCGAGAGGGTTCTTTGGAAATAGCAGTTCCTACTGAATAGTTTAGTGTCAGGGGATTCCATTCCTTTCCTTTGTAACGATATCCAGAGTTCTATTGAACTCTCAGTGACAGCTTGTGTTCAATAGTTATATGCTTCTTTCTATGAAGAATTGATGCAATCCAAAGACCAGATGCATAAGGCAACCACAGAGTTAGCCTCTGCTAACGACACTCTTGCCGATCTGTTTAAGTAAATGGAGCAGCAGACACAAATGATTGAGACCCAGAGAGAATAAATATCTTCTTTGAAAATTTAGTTACCAGAGGCTTAGTCAGAGGTCACTAGAGTTTCGGAAGAGAAAGAGAAAATGTCTAAAGAAGCTCAAGAGTTCAAGACTCTTTTAGATACGAAACTGTCAGCTTTGTAGACTGCTCACAATACATTGGAATCCCAAGCTTCCCAAATTAAGCAGTTGAAGGACCGACTGGTGCTTAGCCAAGGGATTTATTAGGTACTTGAAGTCTCTTGTTGGAGTCCCAATTCTGTATGTGAAGAAGAAAGTTGGGTCACTTTGAATGTGTGTGGATTATCAAGGACTCAACAAGATAACAGTAAAGAATTGATACCTTTTTTATTGATACCAGAGCTCTTGAAATGCCTTGGAAAAGCCAAGATATTGACAAAGATTGATCTACGAGGGGCTTATGATATTGTACGGATTAGAGAAGGAGAGGAATGGAAGATACTCTTCCACACAAGGTATGGTCACTTTGAGTATGTTGTTATGCCATTTGGTCTCACAAATTCTCATGCAATTTGAATGATATATTTCGGGAGCATCTAGATGATTTTGTAGGTATATGCTTGGATGATATCTTGATATTCTCAAAAGATCCAGAGGAGCATGAGTGCCATGTAAAATTAGTTTTGGAAAATCTTAGAGAAAAAAGACTATATGCAAAACTTGAGAAGTGTGTTTTCCATCAAAATAAGTGAAATTATTGGGGTACAATATCTCCCACAGAGGAATTTCCATGGATTCCAAGAAGATCGACTATCTTGACTAGTAAACACCCACATGTATCTACGATGTCCAATGTTTCCTTGGCTTTGCCAACTTCTATGGGATATTTATCAAGGATTACTCAAAGATAGTCACATCACTTTCACCAGACTCATAGGAAACTCAAAGTTCTCATGGACCCTAGAATTCGACAAGGCCTTCCAAACCCTAAAGACTGCTTTCACAAATGCTCCAATCCTAGTCCACCCAGATCCTAAAAAGCCATTTTTCTTGGAGATTGATGCATTAGACTATGCCTTAGGAGCCATCTTGTCCTAGCATGGAGATGATGGTCATAAGCATCCAATGGCCTTCCACTCAAGGAAGTTCTCCCCTCCAGAGATAAACTATGAGGTCCATGACAAAGAACTCCTTACCATTGTAGATGCCTTTGATACTTAGCATCATCATCTAGAGGGTAAAGCCCATAAAGTTATCATCTATATAGATCATAAAAATCTAGAATAGTTTATGATAACCTGCATCCTCAATTGAAGACAATCTTGTTGGATTAACATTTTATCTAAGTTTGACTTTGTCGTCGCATATCACCCAGGATGCCAAAAATGCCAATCGGATGCTTTATCAAGAAGATCCTACCTAGCACCTACAAAGGAAAAGAAGCTTTTGATCAACAATGAGAAATACTACTCAAGCCAGAGCACCTCCAACAAGAAGCCATCTCCAATTGTCACAAACTTGATAACCCTACCTTGATCTAGTTAATCCATGAAGCCCTACCGCATGATGATTTGGCTGACAATGTCAAGAGAAAAAATCAAGAGGGAAAAGGAAATGAAGTTTGTGAGTTTCAAGAAACTAATAGATTTTTATATTATAAGGATCTACTTTACATCCCTTTAGGAGCTAAGACTCTAGGTACTCCAACAATACTATGACACCCTAATAACAAGACACTTTGGAGTTAATAAGAACTTAGAGCTTATTTCATGAGATTTTGGTAGCCCCAAATGTGGAAATAAGTTAAGGAATATATAAAATCATGTGATTCTTGTAACATGCCCAATGTACGTTGTCACAAACCACATGGCCTCCAAAAATCCTTAGCCATTCTAGTGTGACCTAGTCTTCTCTGTCCTTAGATTTCATAACAGATCTTCCCAAATCAAACAAATATGACTCTATTCATGTTGTGATAGATAGGTTCACAAAAATGGCACATTTCATCCCCACCACCAAGACCATCACAAGGGTGCTATCACTAGACTCTTCCTCAAATACATTTTTAGATTATATGGACTCCCAAACAACGTCATCAATGATCAGGGTTTCCAATCAGCCAATCATCCACCACAGACTGATGGTCAAACAGAACAAGAAAGTAAATCTTGGAACAATATCCTTGCTGCACCAGCAACTACCATCAAAATGATTGGTTTGAGATCTTGCCTTTGTAGAGCTTGCTTATAATAATAGTATCCATGCATCTACCAAGTAAACTCCTTTCTTTGCAAACTATGGCCATCATCCAAGTATGGATGTACAACTCTCCAATCAAGTAAAGAAACTTGCCGCTTGAGATAAAGCTCAACACCTAGTAGATATACACCAAGAACTTAAGCAACAAATCCAAAAGGCTCAAAATCAGTACAAGCACTATGCGGACTAACATCATCTCCAACATCTAGCATACAAAGTCGGTGATAAAGTATGAGTACTCACACATAACCTCCAGACAACAAGGCCCTCCACCAAGCTAGACCACCAAAGATTTGGGCCCTTCACTATCATAGCCCAGATCAACCCAGTTGCTTACGGAATCCAACTCCCCAACACCATGAAGATCCATCCCATCTTCCATGTTTCCTTGCTTGAGCCATACAATAGCTTACCCCTGAGGGGGGAGAGATCTAATCCCCAACCACTTGTCCAAATTGAAGATCATGAAGAATTTGAGGTCAAGCATGCCTTAGACTTGAGGATCTCCTGAGGTCAATTGGAATAGCTTGTTTACTGGAAAGGATATGACATCACATTAGGGCCAAAAACGCTTCAAAAAATGTACTTTTGTTAATTATGGGATTAAGGAAAGGGCCAAAGAGAGTTTGCCACGTGTGCAAGAATATTCTATTCTTGTCTCGTCCTTTTTGGAGATAGTAGAGTCCACTTTGTGATTCTCTCCTCTCTTTTAGCCAAAATCTCCAAAGTCTAACATGTTTTGGTAGTCCTGAAGTCCTTATTTACTTACAAAATCTGACAAAATCGGTTATAATAAAGATGTTGTGAGGTTAATAATGACTTTTTTGAAAGTTGGGAGATTTTGTTGCCCCCAACATATTTTCATTAGTCTTTTTATCATTTCTTTTTAGTTCATTCACCTTTCTCCATGAGCTTCTTTCTTTGCTCATTTTCCTTTCTTAGTGAGCACTTTTCCCTGTGAATTCAATCTAAGTATGGCATCCAAAAGGTGCCCTTCTCATTTAATAAACTCTTGCACTGCCTATAGCCAAGGAGTAGACAAAAATTGGGAGCCCAAAACCTTTTGCATAAATGATTAGGTTACTATGTTGCCCTCTTGCAAAGGCTCTCACAAGGTGAAAAGAAGTAAAACAGAGGATATAAAATATCACTTGAAGGGGCGTATCATTTCTTTCAAAATTACACATGAAGGGTGGTTAGTCAAAGTGCAACATGTTTACATGCCCAAGGATATGCACTTGTCTCTCCTAACGAACATCTTTGCCAGCAAGCACATTGTAAGCCTTAAGTTGATAACATATGTGATATTGTTTTTCATGTAAGCAAGTATTAATATCGAATTCTTGGTTATAGATATATTTCCGTCAACAACTATGGAATGGAAACCTGTAGAGAGTTTGAGTGGAACTTTCAATGTGATTCATAAGGCGTCTGCAGACATTATATATGCTAATGAGACCGTCAGTTATTTTAGTGAGAGAAGAATTTTTATATATTATGCACAATATGTTTTTTTATCTAGAGAGGGTACATATGGACATATCAAGGATTTGCCAGTGCCAAGTCTCTCATCTCTAATTTGGGAGATTCTTGATAAGGCAATAATGCATAGTTTTAAATTCAAAATATGTCAAGATATTCAAAAGACCATGATAGCTGGAAGGATCTCAAGAAGAATACACCTGTCATGGTTTATCCCCTTACATATCTTTGTGGGCTGCTTCAAAATGGCAAACTTACAAAGAACAAAAGTATCTTGGCTAAGCAGAATTTTTGCAGAAGCATAACTAGATAACATTATAGGAAGGCTTTGGAAATCTAGAGAGGTTAACCATAAGGGCGACACCATGAGGTGTATTGTAGCCCCCAATCCTTGTCTCTGTGTTATAATATAACATGACAAACTCTTGCTTTGGGATTTGATTATAGGAGATACAAACTTAAACTAGGCATCTAGATTCCCTTGGATTGTGATACAGATTGCATACCCTTCAAACTTAAGGTGTAAGTTATAGAAAAGGAGATAAATATCACTTCCAATTGGAGTCTTAAAGATGTAAGGGATACCCTAGAAATGCTAAACTGTATATCCCCAAAATATAAGCTCAAAGTAAATGGTAAAATAGTTGGGAAAAGAGCTGAACGCTCTTTCTCTTGTATGAGTTGCTTGCCTCCCACAATTGTAAGCTTCGAGCCATAAATATGAAAAAATTGATGACATTTACATTTGATGAAAAGCTTTTCATTGAATCAAGAGTTACACAATTAAAATGTAAATATACAAGGATCTTGCTTCATTTGCATCTATTTGTCTTCTTTTAGCCTTGTAACTTCTGCATCACTTTCCGCAAAGATATCTAATCTCCTTACAATGGCTTTTTTCTTTGGTTGCTTGAAAATTTTGGCTTGGATAGGGGGCCTCTTCTCTTTAGGCTGATGAGGAGATGGATGAGAAAGTGTTGGCATTTTTGTCTTTTTGGAGTTTACCTTACTTGTCTTTCTAGATAACTTGCCCTTTGCCTTACCCTTACTCTTAGTTAAGGATTTTAGTGGAGGAGAGTCAGGGTACTGGCGTGATTACCCTATCCAAAATCAACTCAATACATCTCTCTCTTATCCACCATGTGTATGAATTGGGGTAATCTTGGCATTGCGAGGAAAATTGTAATAAGTTGGAAACTATACCCAACATGTATCTTAAAAATTCGAAGGTTGTTAGGGTAGTGATAATTCGTACTTGAAGGGAGTTAAAATGAAGAAATGGAATGATTATAAAATTTGATGATAATGTAACAATTGTTGTGAAAACTCAATGACATGTTGCTCCAAAAACAATGTGAAAGATACTTACATTAACCCCTTCTATCTTGAGAATCTTTGAATCTATTGTCCTACAAACATTTGAAATCACTCTCCATCCACAAGGCACCATTGTAAATGGAAAGATGTTACTAAAAAAACGCAATCCAATAAAATAAACAATAAACCAAAAAGTGAGGATTAATGTATTCAACACACATTTTTGCTTGGCCGTGCATACCATTGAGAGAGTTCATAAGGATAATTTCTCTAGTGAGAATATCAATATATATTAGGCTCCAATGTCCCCTACAAAGTGAAATGTTAGTAAGAAATGCATACTATAAAGAAAAATACATTAAGCCCTTTGCAAAATTACATACCTTTCGATGTAAGGAAAAAAAAAGTAGTTTATGATTGGATCGAAACTTTTAAAAAATATTTATATGTTTGAACGAGATCTTGAAAACAATTCCACTGATAACAGTGGATCAATGATAAATATAGTTTTAGAGATTTCTTGATTGAGAGAAGCAATCAACGCCCTAAAACCAATAGCAAAAACAAAGGAATGTCATTTGCAATGAACAACACTATCATTCCATATAGTAAAAATTTTGAGTCAAAATGCCTTACCTTATGCAAAAAAAGACTACATAATCTGACAATTGAATATCTTTCTTAACAAGCATGGATTTGTCCTCAGCGAAAATACTTAGATAGTCCGCAAGAGACATTCACAACCATTTGCCCGTATACCTCCCCCATTCTCTTCAGATTAACAAGGCCAAGGACAAGGATTTTCCTCTTGCAAACTTCATACTCTGACTCTATAAGTCTATAACCTCTTGTGGTCGTTCTTATTGTGCAGTCACTTGTTGGGATGTGGTCTTTGTTGGGTATAAATGTGTCACCTCCTTGATCACTAGCCCTTTCACTCTCCTAGACAATTTTGGAGGAACGTTAAGGATCTCAAAGGCTTTTTTATCAGTAGTAGGCAAGGGCCTTAATACCTTGTTGAACCTATACTTGATTTTGTTGACCATACTAAAGTCTTTGTTCACCAAAGTCACTCTATGAGCATAGGCAACATCAATGTAAGCATAGTTCATAAAATCAATAACAAGGTCTTCAGTAGCGTCTTGAAGGCAAAGAATGGTTGCAAGCTACCATTTCTTTTGCATGCCAACTTGAAAGGACACCCTTGATAATCTATAAGAAATATATTTGACAATTCTGATAAATGTTGTCTTTGGAATCACATGCTGTGTAGCTCTTTGTGCCTTCCTTATCTCACTAAAACATTTCTGAACATAATAAAATCTAGACTATCTCTTTCTCTTGGAATTGAAAGGTTCTTCTTCTCCATGGGCATAAGAGGGTCCTGGTTGCTCTGTTTGTTGAATAGGGGCTATAAGGGAGGTTGGAAACTTGGCAGTTGTAGGGGAGGACTGCACATAATAAAGCTTACTATGGGCAGGAGAAGACACTGTCTCTTAGAGCCCCAAGAGGAACACCAAGGTAAAGGGAATTCTCTTGCAGGAAAATCTATCTTGTAACATCAACAAGCTTTTATTTCATTCTTTTGATCATCAAAACAAAGAAAACAGTCATTCTTCACACAACATAATAGTAGATTTCTCCCACGGATTTGATAGAATCAACCATGATCTTCAACGTCTTCATAGAATTCTTCAATATAATAAAGAACACAAAGGAATACACCATCTTTGAATGGAAATAAATCACATAATATTCATCTTCAATGTCTTTATAGTTCTTTCTCTCAATCTCTCACATACAGTTACAATGTTTTGCTAGAATTGACTATCTCTGGCTCTCTCTCTCTCTCTCTCTATCAATAGTACATCATCTCCTCACTACAATGCTCCATAATAATCCTCAATAATCCTTCTTAGGTCGTGGATGCACCTCCCAAGAGGTATGTCTGATATGAAGAGTCACCAGAGCCACTACAATGTCTTTTCACAGCTCACTACTGTCACTGTCACTTAGTCTTCTCTTCAGTCTTCAGCAGCTACTTCTTCCACTTTTTTTAGCTCTTTTAAACTTAGATTCATCCTTTACAAAGGTTAGAAAACTTTTCCAAAGTCACACATACATTCTACAGAACACTTACAAAAGGTCTACAGAACAGTTACAGTACAGCACCAGAACAGCTACAGTACAGTTACAGTATAGAAACAGAGCAGAGACAGAGGGTCTACAGAGGGTTATAGAAGGTCATCAGAACCTCATAAATCATACTCAAACCATTCCAAACTATCAAAAACTATTCAATAAGCTTCCAAAAGATCTCAATCTTCATCAATCATCAATCTATGCTTCATACAAAAGACAATCAAAACAAAACAGAAGCTATACAGAATGTATACAGAACCAATCAGAACCTATCGGAACATCACAGAACTTCATATCTCCATTGAGCATCATCATGAACTTCCAAAACATAATCAATATCATCCAAAACACTCTCAAATACTTCCATTATCAACCATACATCACTCTAAATCCATCAAAAATCAATCATTCAGACCTCAAAAACAACAAAAATCAGTCAAAAATTCAGTCTTTTTATACTCTCAGCATCTCCCCACACTTAGAAAGGAAGCGTCCTCGCGACCTAAGGAAAAGAAGAATATAAGTTCATTAAAGAGCTCAATTTTGTCTTCCTTCAGATCTTCAATAATCTTGCTAAACCACGACCCCAACTTATCACCTGTATCTAATAGAAAAAACTACTAAAGGAAAACTTCCATTATTCATTAACTCATCTGATTAATCATTTTAAAAAACCATAACAAATTTGCAAAGGATATAAGAGGTTCTCTTCAGCTTTCCACCATAGGCTTTCCATCCACCATCAATCTTTTGAAAAGAGCTCTCGAACAAATTATTCTCAATCAGCATGAGCTCATCACATACAATTAATACAACACATACAAACACTAACACAACCATCTGAATGACACCTCCAAAAAGAGAGATATATCATTAAGAATCATCCAAGATACATTGCAAAGGCATCAATGAAGATGATCCCTTTTGAAATCTTGGTGGTTTCAAAAGCGATCCATGGAGAAGGATTCATCTACAAATGTCTTTGGAGGATTTTGAAAGAACTGCAAGCAGCACATCCTTTCTAACAAGACAAGGTATCTGCTAGGGAGACATAGGGCATGAAAATACAGGACATCCAACTGGTGGGAGTCAATGTCCACATTGACATTCATACAAAGTTTTGGAATGGCCTTTTGATCATTATGGGAATGCGTATGCATGTATGCTAGATACCAAGCAAAATGAGCTGTCAATCTCACCGAAGGATCCAAAGATTGTGAATATTGGTGAGCAAAATGAAGGTAGTTCTGGTATGCTTGACTGGCAGTTGTCCAATCTCCTGGAATTATGGGCCAGTTTATCTGAGGTCCCATAAGAGAATCAGTCGAGCTCCATCCTCTTCTTCTAGTAATCTGTTGATCAAACCCTTCATATTCACTAACCAACTGAGGGGGTTGAGATATAGAAGTGGCAGGAGAGGGAAGTGGAATAAATAAAAGTGGATGAAGAGATGGGTAGGCAAAATCATAAAAGGAGGAATAGGTTAAAGAAGGAGTGGCTGAAAATTTTAGGGAATCAGTTAGGAAAGGTGTTAATTGATAAATAGGAAAGGTAGAAGGTACATGGATAGATGGAGAAGGGCATGGTGGAGAATGGGAAAATACTCTATCCTCGAGAAAAGAGCAATATGTAAATATGGGAATTTGAGGAAAAAATTGAGGTTGGAAAAGAAGGGGTAAGATTGCTGTGGAATTGGTTTGATAAAGGGGAAGATAGATATCATAACGGTGAGCCATTTGTTGGTAGTACAGTAGGCTAGGAACAGAGGGACCTAAGATAGATCTTCTCTGATAGGCATCAAAAAAGGTTGAATCAAATGGATTATTTTTGGAAAGGTGAGCTAAGAGATCCACCCTCAGTTGGTTAGTGCTCTGTACATAGGTAGAAGCTGTGTTCTGTCATTGATTCAGGACCACAGAATCAATCATTGAGTGCCAGGAATTATCAGGGCAAGTAGCCACTTTTGAAGAGTAACTGTGGAACATGTCATCTATTCGCAACTCCAAGTAGTTGACATACAAAACAGCTTGTAAAACCACATCTCCCACATACCAGGCCATATCCACTTCATCTAGAATCAACAAGTCTCCCCATAGATACATATATGACAGCAACATGGTATCCGTCGTGACAAAATCTTTAAACACCATACGGACCACTTCTGTCAGTAACTCGGGAGACCAAGCCCCACTCCAACCATCCTCTGGAAGAGAAAGATCCATCATTGAAAGCTTCATGTAAAAGGCCAACTTCTGCATTTGATAGTGGACAAAGAAAGAATGGTCTGGAGGAACATATTCCTGGAAATGCTCAAATGTAGACCATAGTAGATCCATCCTGGACTGCAATCTTTCCACTTTATCTTGGAATAGAAGACACAAGGTAGCCTGTCTCTAGAGAACTGCCAAGTCCTGTTGTGAGAGAGAAAGGATCAGGGAAACATTAGGGCTTGGAGGAATAGACCGTGACTGTGCCAGTTGGTCTTACAACTGCATGATTTGGGAAGCTTGTGATTCCACTGTGTCATTAGCACTCTGTAAGGCTGAGAGTTTTGCATCTAAAAGAGTTTGAAACTCTTGCACTTCTTTGGATATCCTCTCCTTCTCCTCTAAGATTCTAGTGACCTCTGATTGAGCTTCTGTAACTGAATCTTCAAAGAAGATATCTCTTCTCTTTGGGTCTCAATCATTTGGGTTTGTTGCTCCTTCTGCTTAAACAGATCTTCTAGGGTGTCTTTGGCAGAGGCTAACTCGGATGTTGTCTTATGCAACTGGTCTTTAGACTGCATCAGTTCTTCATAAAAGGAAGCATACAGCTGTTGAACACAGGCTGTCACCGACAGTTCAATTGAACTCTGGATGTCTTTACATAGGAATAGAATGGCATCTCCCGACACTAGACTATTCAGTGAAGGGACTGATATGTCCAAGGAACCATCTCTATGTGCTCTGAACAGGTTGTTACAGGTGAGATAAGCAGGGAGGTCACTGCCAGATGTAGCAGGAATTGTCACTGAAGGAAGAACTGAAGGAGCCTTATCGGCCACCCGCTTCAAGCGTTTTCGATGTATGACCAGTGGAGGAGGAGAATCCAGATCCTCTATATCAATTGATTCTGACTCTTCTGAAGGTAGAGAGGGAGGTACGGGATCAGATGGAGGAGGTGGAGGCACACCCTACTTTAAACCTGAATACGTCAAGAAGGCAGACAAGTAGGATCCATAGGTGATGTTTGTGGCATTGCCCCTGGTTACTTTGACGAAATGTTGATCCATCTTGGTGAGTAGGTAAGTGCTCCAATCAATAGCTACTCCTTTTAACACCATCCTGGAAGCTGTAAAGAGTTCTTTGGACAAGTAATGGGATGGCGTTTTGGCAGGCATAAACCTGTCCTTGGAGAAACTGATAGACCAACTTCCACAGGATCAATGTGATCATGGAAAAGGAGACTCCTGAAGTGTTGATCACTTTCTTGACATCCAGAATTTCCTTGGTCTGTTTTTGTAACAGCTTTAAAATCTCATCATTAGAGAATAGCTATTGAGCTGTAACAAAGGGCTCTCCTTTGTAAGGAAGAGACAGAGCCTTCCTTAACCCTCGAGGTGTCAATGTCATGGAAGTACCATGGACCAGTCCCGACTTCTTGCTGTATGAGACAAGGAACTCATCACACATGGATGGATCTTCTGGAATCAAGGGGAAGGAGGCAGCCATGAAAGTCGCAAGTCATGCCTTCGCAAGAGGCTCAAAAGTGAGTAGGAAAGAGTAATTCCTACTAACTAGTGGGACATACTGGATAGGGGGAGGAGCGTGAGGTGCCATTCAAATGGTAAACACACACACCACAACACAGACAGTCACAAAGAATGCATGCAAAACAACCAAAGGGCTATCAAAAAGGAATCAATCAAAAAAGAAGGACACTCACACAGACATAGACGTAAGTAACCCAATTACCACCCCAGACAATACACAACCTAGAAAAATTTCGGCATGACCTCTACACATATGCGACCGAAAGCTTCATGGGATGCAACATGCAAGCACCCAAATCCCCGTATCAGGAAAGAAAGAAAGAACTACACACCGCACCCATAATCGTAACACATAGACAAATCAGACTACCATAAGAATGTACATCAAGACCTGACCATAACCTTGACCATCAGTGTCAATGAAAAGACTTTTACGTGCCCATCCCACGAAGCGTGTTTATTAAAAAGGGAGAAAAAGTGCAGTGAGGGGGAATTAGTTTAATGAAGGGTTCATTTTAAGAAATTATTAACAATGGGTGACATTTTATTAGGTTATAAACCTTAATAAGAACACGATGGTTCCTTCTTAAAATTTTAATTACAAATTATTATGTTGAAACGATGTTTTAACGCAACCCGGACTACGATTCCCAAACTAGGTCTCTAAATGCAAATTCCTTAATTAAAAATTAAGAGTAATGTGGAGCGCTTTTTTGCCAGCGCGTGCTCTTTTGTGACAGCTAGTTCATTTTTATTACAAATTAAAGTGCCTCTTAAGCGCACGTAGCACATGCAAAGTGAACGTCTGGTTGATTTTTAAAATTACTAAATTGTGTGTTTAGCGCGAATGTGCGTGGAAAATGTGGGTGAATAAATAGTTCATTTTAGCAATTAATTGTGATTAAGGGAGTAATGAACATAAATAAAGCTCACAAAATAAATACCTGGAAGGGGTGTGTATGCAATGGCCGGAAGGCGCACGGCAGAGTCCCCCAAAAGCAATGAATCCAGTCAAACAAGACTGAACAACAAAGAAAGCACCTTAGTGGGTTTGTCAATTTTTAATATTATGATTTATTATTATTTTTTATTTAATTATTATTATTATTTTAATTTATATTTTGTTTTTTTGGTATTTTAGGTGTGTTGGTTTTGGTTGTTATAGTGTGGTTTGGTTAATTTATTTTATTATGTGTGTTTGTTTGGTTTATGTGTGTTTTTGGTTTTTTTTTTGTTTTTTAATAAATTGTATGTGGTTGTTTTTTCTTTTTCAAAAGGAATAAGAATTAAATATGGATATGTGATGAAGGAAAAAATAAAATTTTAGCCATTTAGAAAATATCCACAATTTATGTTATAAAAATAAGTTTTTTATATATGTGTTTTTTTTTTCTTTTTTCAAAGAATATTTGTGCCTAGTATGAAAATATTTTGAAGTGAGAAATAAGTGGAAAAAGGTCAGGGGGTGGATGGAAGTTTCTAGAATTTTTTTGACTTTTTTTTGTATTTTTTACTAATTTTAAATGAATTTTGTGCATTTTTTAGGTAATTGTGAAGGAATTGTCAAATATTTAATTTTCTATAATGTTGGTTGTTGAAATTTTCACCTGAAAAATTTTCTAAAAATTTGAAGAAATTTGGGGGAATTTTTAGAAATTTTTCTATAATTTTTCTGAATTGAAATGAATTTTTAAACTAACTAAATCAATTAAATTATGTAAAGCAGGTTAGTCAGGTAAGTAGGGTCAAAGCAAGTCAACTAAGCCATGTTAGTCTGGATAAGTCAGATAAGTCAGGCTAAGGCAAGTCAGGTTAGTCAAGGGTGATTAGGTTAGTCTGGGTTAGTCTAGGGTTGACTAAGTCAATTAGGTGAGTCTGGGGTTAGCCTAGGTTAGTGAAGTGAGGCTAGGTAAGTTCTAACTAACCTAGGGTAGACTAACTAGGGTTAGTTAGTGGGGTGGGGACTAACCTGAGTGAGGTTAGTTAACTAACTATAGTTAGGTTAGGGTTAACCTATCCCTAGTTAGGTTAGTTTTTAACCTAACCCTAGTTAGGTTAGTGTTTAACCTAACCCTAGTGAGGTTAGTTTTTAACCTAAGTCTAGTTAGGTTAATTTTTAACCTAAGCCTAGTTAGGTTAATTTTTAACCTAACCTTAGTTAAGTGATTAAGCAGAATTAGGTTAGTGTTAAATTAATCTTAGGTTAGTATGAAATTAATCATAGGTTAGTGTTAAATTAATCATAGGTTAGTGGCTAACCTGGGGTTAGAGGGTGGGAGGAGATGGGTTGGAGGAGGACGCGAAGGAGGTGGGGGTGGTGGGGAGAAGGAGGAGGAAGAGGAAGGAGAGGAGGATAGGTGGAGGGTAGGTGGAGAGCAGGCGGGCGGGGCTGGAGGAGGAGGCCAAGGTGGCCGAGAGGAAGGGGGAGCGGCGGCGCCCTAGAGGAGCAGGCAGGAGCGGCTGAGAGGACGGGGGAGCGGCAACACCTTGGAGCAGCAGGCAGCGGCGGCCGAGAGGACGGGGGAGCGGCGGCGACTGCGGCTCCCTTCAGTGGCGGCGGCGAGGAGTAGCAAATGGCAACATAATCGGGGCGCGGCGTTCCAGGCGGCCAATGTGGGCGGCCACAGTGTCGAGGGCCTGAGCAATAGGGGGGGAGAAGAGAAGGAGGAGGTGGTGCTCAGCGGGGACGACGGGGGCAGGGTGGTGGGGGAGGAGGAGGAGGAAGAGGAAGGAGAGGAGGATAGGTGGAGGGTAGGTGGAGAGCAGGTGGGCGGCTCCCAACGACAGGAGGTCGTGAGAAGAAGGATGAGGAGGAGGAGGATGTCTAATGGTGGGGCGAGTTGGAGAGGAGGATGGGGGATGTCTGCAGGGGAAGGAGATGGAGGGAGGGACCGACAATGACAGAAGGGGACTGCAGAGCCCGAACAGGTAAGTTAGTTAAGTTTTTTTTTAATAATATAATTTGTATTATTTATTTATTTGTTAATGGATTAAAATGTGATTATATATAGTTGAAAAGATGTGTATTTTTTTCTCTTTATAGTTTTTTTTTCTTTTTTTCTAAATTTGGCAAATGTTTGTAATTTCAAAGCTTGTATTATTATTATTATTAGTATTATTGTTTTTTAATTTATTTTTTTGTTTTTGTTTTTTATTTTATTTTATTTTATTTTCTATTTTCTTGTTTGGATTATTGTGTGTATTTGGGTTGTTGGGTGTTTGATTTTTTGATTTGGTTTTTTTTTCTCTCTCTTTTTTAAATAACAAGAAATTGAATATGGGTGTGTCAAAGAAACGCACCCCCGTCCCGCACGCAAGCGCAGGCGAGCGTAAAAAAATTTGCACTGACGGGATCAAACGAGTAGGGACGGGGACTCGCGAGCCACGAACGCCACGGGGCTTCCCAAGGCGCGTAAAACCAAAAACAGGCGCCTTCACACGCGAGGCGAGAAACACAGTTAACGAGAAAAATAAAGAAAAATTAATAAAATCCAAACCGTTTGTCGGAACAAAAATCCGTAAAAATGAAAAATGGGTCGGGGGATGAAGAGAAAATATTGGAAATATGCAATACTGATTCTGGAACAAAACCAGGGTGTTCACATGGGAAAAATGCAAAAAATAAACTTGAAAACACATACGGGCATTAATATCGGAAAATCCGCGCATCGGAAGGAAGTACAGAAAGAAGGAAAAGTATGCAAAACCATGTGTCCAACAACGTTATCACGAGAAAACGCAGTTTTGATCGAGATAGGATGCATTCACATGGAATAAATTCAAAAATGGGCCCGAAAATGGACTCAAAAATTAATACGGAAAGAACCGTGTGTCGGAATAATAGGTGGTAAAAGGGAAAAATGTTCAAAAAAAGGAATTCACAGGACTGGCACATCAGAGCTCAGTTTGGGGAAAATTAGGAGGGGTTCACATGGAAAAAACACGATAAATGCATTAAAAACGCTCTGAGAAATCAATAACTAAAAATCCGGCAGTCGAAAGAGGGAGGAGGAAAAAGGAAAAAGTGGAGGAAACGCTGGCAGGACACGAATGTCAAATCAAACTTGAATTCGTGTGAAAATAGGGCAGGTTCACATGGAAAAATGTGAAAAATAGGCACGAAAAAATGTCTGAAAACCCGCAAAAATTAATAACGGATGAACCGTGCATCGAAAGGACACGGAGTAAAAATAAAAAATGTCAGGGGGAAAGGGTAGAATAGGCTGATGCATCAGATCAGGGTTCCAAAGCAATCATGATGCGTTCACATGGAAAAATGTCCCATTTACGGGAATTGCTTCAAAAATTAATAACTTGAGAATCGTCTGTCGGAACAGGGGTTGGTAAAAAGGAAAAACAGGCGGTTCAAAGAGACAAACAGGGCTATAAGGTTAGATTGAGTTTTCGGTGAACGTAAGATCTATTCGTATGAAAGAAGCGTAAAACCAAAAAGAAGGGCAAACGATCAAGGAACAACCCCTAGGACAAGGTGAAATAGAACGTAAGGGTGGGGAAGGGACCTCATCAGGGTAAAATAAAATCACGGCATAGATGCATGATTAGAATAGGATATATGCATGGGAGTATGCAACATGGACGCGCAGGGACGCGTCCCCACACTTAAGACCTTAACAGGGAGGTTAAACCAAACATCAAGGACTTGGAACCTCACATCAGACCAACCAAAAACATCCCACACTTAAAACATGACCAATATTGAGAAACAGAAGGTGTAGGGTTAGAAAAACTTGGCCCATATTGTTGAGAAGGAATGTCGACTATCGAGGTTGCGTCTGGAGGCGTCGTCAGCTTCTGCAGGAGGTAACAAGGTATCTGCACAACACACGTCCTTTGTCCTTCATGGCAGGGACCATGCGACAGCACCCAGGGAGGTAGCTGGTTGAAGGAATCGCAAGAAATTCGTCGCTAGCGAGGGATATTGCACTCAACTCACGATCACTCAAATGGATTGAAAGAGCAGTCACTCACCCCATTACTAATATCACTCAAGGAAATAAGGATGAAAACCCAGAGCTCATACCCGGTTTAGGAATCGACAAGGGAACGATGTAGAGAGAGTATGCCAGGGTGCACAATTGATGGTGCATCAGTGCATTCAACCCGTCTAGCATAGGTGCAAGGAGAAAGGCAAGGGAGCCTTGTAGTGCAGTGTATAGAGCAGAGTGATTTGTCCTATGTTGATGGCAGAAACCCAGCCCGTGGGTGCATAGGGAAATGGGAACATACCTGACTCCAAAGGTCGTAACGTCCCTCAATCCTCACCTCTCGGTAATTAATTGAAGAAACACCAGTCACACTCAGCCCACCCTCTGTCTCACGCTCGGTTGAAAGATGCAAAGGGTAGCCATGTCCTGAAACCCGTTGATGTAATCCTCACTGTCGCTTGTGCAGAGGTTGTATGCCTTGTGCACATTTGATGGTGCAATTATGCATCCCGCCCTATGCCGGCATACAGTGCAAGAAGGAAGGCCAGGGATCCTTATGGTACAGTGCACAAAAACAGATTGTGCTTTGTGGATTGAGAGGCCCATCCCGTGCGTGCAACACTCTGTTCACACATCTCACCTCTCATTCGATTTGAAGGGAAAGACTAGTCACTCACCCCACCCTCTGTCTCACTCTCTAATAGATACAGAGGGCAGCCCATACGTCCTCAACCTGTTAGGATGAAAGCTCACATCACTCAAGGGGTTGGTGATGAGGATCATGTTGGCTGTTGGTGTCATCAGGATCTTGAGGGCAAGGCATACCTAGGGAGGCAGCCTACAAATCTCGTACTTCAATGATTGGTAAGAAGAGTCATATGTTAAGAAGGGCAGACGGAGTGATATTGCAGAGACAGCGCACCAAGGGAGGTAGCTTCAAATTACTTTCTGAAGAGGTTCTGCTAGAGAGTCAGCTATCCTAAACTGCAAGGTGTTACCACCTTTTCCACAGTCAGCTTCTCGCCCAAGGGTGTTTCCACCTTTTCTGGGAACGAGGCATGTTATGACAGGGAATTTCTTCCTTTTGTCCCATAACAGTTTTGTTGTTTTGTTTCTTTCTGTTTTCTTTTTTCTTTTCTTTTCTTTTCTTTTCCTTTTTTTTTCTTTTTTTTTCATTAAGAAAGAGAATGGTAGAAATACCATATGTTAGAACCAACCTCGCCACCGTTGTTGGATCAGACGAGAAGAGAACAATGTCGGGTTGAGATGGTTCTGCGAGGGGGTAGCAAAACGAGACCGCCTCATGAGGAGAATCATAAGGGCTATCAAAAGCACGACGAAAAGGACAGTGTGACGCCCAAAAGGGAAGGGGTAGGTCGATTGTGATTGTCAAGATCCCCATGGAGGGAAGTACTTCTTCAGACAATAGCCATTGATCAGGAAAGGATCATCAAAGGCATCAACGGTCTGTACTTGAACAGAGCCGTTAGGATTGACAACCAGTACCTTATACGGGCCCATCCACCATTGTTGAAGCTTGCCAGGAAACTTGCCAAATCTTGAATCATACGCTAGAACAAGATCACCTTCTTTAAACTCCTTGTGCTTGATGAAACTGTCATGATAGGCCTTGTGTCGCACTTGAGTGGTCTCCATGCAATGTAGGGCCATCCGCCGTATCTCGTCCAAGCATTCCAAGTATAGGAGACAGCGTTGCAATGACTCACTATCTCCCAAGTGTTCTTTAACTGCCACTCGCAAAGAGGGCAATTCCAGCTCGACAGGGAAGATAGCTTCTGTACCATACACTAGTTGGAAAGGGGTATGTCCTGTAGGTAGCTGCCTTATGGGAGGTTCTGTACGCCCAGAGGGCCTCTGTAAGTTGATCATCCTAGTCGCGACGATGTGCGGCAATCATTCTTGTTAGAATCAAGCAAAGGATGTGATTGGTGGCTTCAACTTGGCCATTGGCTCTGGGATAATAGGGAGTGGACTTACGATGGCGGATCTTATACAGTTCTGTCAGCTCCTCCATGATTTTGTTAAGGAAATGAGTACCTCTGTCACTTACCAGCTCAAGGGGACTACAAAAACGGGTGATAATATTCTCATACATGAACAAGGTTATGCTATTACCATCATCCTACTTCAAGGCTTTAGCTTCACACCACTTTGTGACATAATCTGTATATACTAGGATGTATCTGTTCTGCTTCCGTCTGGTGGGTGGATCAATGGGACCCACAAAATCAATCCCCCACTTCTCAAACGGCTTTAGAGGGAGAATGGGTTGAAGTGGCATGGCACTTGTTTTGGCGGGTTTCCCCATTCGCTGATAAGCATCACATCTCTTGCAGTAATCATATGCATCCTTATGGAGGTCCGCCACCAATATCCTGCTTAACAAAGCCTTCCTGGCTGTCGCTTCTCCTGCAAAGTGTCCACCACATGGTTCGTCATAGCATGCTTTCAATACTTTGCCGATTTCATCTCCTGCAACACATCTCTGCAGCACCTCATCTTTGCCTCTCTTGTACAGTGCACCACCTAGCAAAGTGTAGGGGGCTGATTCTAAGAGAAGCTTCTTCTTTTCACGGCTTGAGATGCTAGGAGGATATTGTTGAGTTGCTAGGAGGTTAGCTATGTCTTCATACCAAGGAGTAACTGTTTCAACTAGAAACAAGGAAGCATCAAGAAGGTCTGGATCATCATGTTCCTCTTCTGTTGGTTGAGGGATCCGTGACAAATGATCAGCTAGGACATGGGAACAGCCAGGCTTAGTGACCACTTCAAAGTCAAACTCTTGGAATAGGAGCAACCATCTCATCAGTCTTCCTTTAACATCTACTTTTTTCATCAAGAAGGGCAGGGCTTCATGATCCATGTAGAACTTGAAATGCGTTGACAATAAATAGTGTCGAAACTTCTCCAGTGCAAACACCATTGCCAAGCACTCAAGCTCTATCACTGTGTAGTTCTGTTCCCTATCAGTGACCTTTTGGCTTGCATAATATATCGGTTGATCTAATTTAGAGGGGCCCTTTTGACATAGGACAGCATCTAGCCCTTCAACTGATGCATCTATGTGCACATGGAACTCCTTCGTCCAATCAAGAGGCTGCAAAATAGGTGCTTGGATCAGGCATTGTTTTAGGGTATTAAAGGCCTCTTCACAGTCATCCTTCCAAAGGAAATCAGCTTCTTTTCTTAGGATTTTGTGCAGAGGGGCTGCCTTAGTTGCAAAATGTGCAATAAATCTTCTGTAGTAGCCCACATGGCCAAGAAATCCTCTCAATTGCTTGAGTTTTGTCAGTGCTGTTAAGACGGCAATCTTTTCAATCTTTGTTGGGTTTGTTGCAATCCCTTGTGCAGAGACAATATGGCCCAACAAAACTCCTGAGGAGACGCCAAAGACATATTTGTGGGGGTTAAGAGAGATCCCATACTCTCGGCATCTGCCAAAACATTGCTCTATGTGTCCCCAGTGCTCACGGATCAAACTATAGACACAAAAGTCATCAAGATACACGTCAAGGAAATCATGCAAATGATTCTGGAAGGCAGCCACCATTACTCATTGGAAGGTGGCAGGAGCATTACAGAGCCCAAATGGCATCACTCTGTAGGCATAGGTCCCCCATTCTGTGGTGAAGGTTGTTTTGGATTGGTCCTCTTCTGCAATTTGGACTTGGTTATATCCGTGAATCCATCCAAGAGGGAATAAAGCTCGTGGCCTGCCACTGTGTCCAACAGTTGGTCTGTAAAAGGGATAGGGAAATGATCCTTCTTTGTCTTCGAATTGAGCTTTCGAAAGTCGACACATATTCGAAGTTTCCCGTTCTTCTTGGATACTACCACAATGGGCGAAACCCATTCACTGTTAGCCACGGGATAGATGAACTCTGCTTCGAGAAGTTTCAATAATTCGGCCTTTAGCAAAGAGGAATAATTAGGATTCATCTGCCTTTGTCTTTGCCTTACAGGTTTGGCATCGGGCTCTAGGTCAATGTGATGTTGGCATACTGTGGGATCAATCCCCTTTAGGTCTTTATATGACCAAGCAAACACGTCTAAGTTCTCTTTGAGTAGATCTCAAAGGACCACTAATTCCTCTTCTGGAAGGTTGAGACCCACTTTCAGGTGACGTTCAGTACCCTCAGTATCCAGGAACGTTACTTGTCTTTCACCTTCTACTTCACGGATAAATGTCCCACGGATTGCTTCTGGATAGAGGTCTGACTCTTTCAAGAGAGTAGTATCCTCGTCTGATGTCCCACTAGAACCAGTGTCCTCCTTCTGAATTGATGACTCCTTTGTCTATTTAGGTTGTTGAAAGGGTATCACAGCTTTGTTTGCTTCAGTGTGAGTGGTAATTTCTTCTAGACTTAGGGATTCATCTTCCGAAGATGCATCCAAAAATGTTACATAGCACGGACCTATTAGGGGCCGAGGCTCTGAGGGCTTTGGCTTCTGTTGGCAGGGGGCATCATCATCATCTTTTCTTTGGACTGAACAGTCAGGGCGACAGGAGCCACTGATGAACTTAATCTTTATGCCTTTAATCCATTTCTTATACAGACTCTGCATACTTTGTGGTCCATTGATCAACCCAAATGGCACCATGGTCATTCCATCCAGTACCCTAAGATATTCGGCCTTTGAGGTCTCTGTAGGGACATCAACCAGATCATCCTCTATCAAAGGGAATTCTTCATCTACACTTTCATAACCTGCTTCATTTTCTTCCTCATCATTTTTATCCTTGTCCTCTGGAGGCTCTGTCTCTGCTTCTATAAAGGCTCTGTAGGAGAAGAATAGATCTTCTGCCTCTGCAAGCGCTTCTGCTTCTATCATAGCTTCTGACTCTGCTTCTGCCTCTGGTTCTGGCTCTATATCAGTTACTGTCTCTGTGACTATCTATGTATCCGCTCGGTCTCTGTTCTCTATAGCCACTCTGTATCTGCTCTGTCTCTACTTTCTAGCCGCTCTGTATCTGCTCTGCCTCTGTACTATCTCTGCTCTATAAGTACTATCTCTGTACTGTCTCTACTCTGTAACTGCGACGGCTGTCATGTAACAGGGAGAACAGTACATCCATGCTTCTATTTCACTCTCAGAGGTGATTTCCAAAGTTAATTCTAGTTGAGGCAAGAGATATTCTCCCATGGACAAAGATTTGACATCCCGTGGCAGTTGGCTTACAGTGCCCACTGTTAGGGACTGTGCCTCTATTTTCTTAGGAAAGATTTGCTTAACAGCCTCTTCATCTCCTAATGTACCATCTGTTACCTCATTAGAGGATTCAGTTCTGACTTCAATGGATGTGGATTCATTGCCTTTTTGCGATCCATACAGCTTCAACACCGCTTTGTTGGGTCCTCTGCCTAGGGTTAGGGTTCCTTTGAACCAGTTCGTCCTGGCTCTTGCTTCAAAAAGCCAAGGTCTTTCCAACAGCAGAGGGTATGAGGTCCCATAAGAATTTGGTTTGACCACCAAATATGTCAGCCAATAATCTCTTCCTACAAGGGTTGTTTTTACGTATGGGAGGATGCCCAACAGTTTGACTTTGCTTTGGTCTGCCAATTTGATAAGCCACTGTGTAGGTTGAATTTCTTGCAACCCTAAGTCCTTCATTGTTACATCCGTCATTATGTTTACTGATGAGACTCCATCAATCAATGCATCTAAAATAAAGCATCCTTCTATCCATACACTAATCTCTGGGGTTCCAAGATCTAGAAAGGAATTAGCCACATCGACTTCTTTTACAGGCTCCGCAGCCTTATTGGTCTTGGTTGCTGTTGAAGGAGCAATCCTTAGTCCACGTCTTCTTGTCAAGATGCTTTTGAATTTCTTTCGGTAGCTGGGAGATAGCATCAATAACTGTCGGAATGTTAAGTTTGGTTTAAAAGTGTCTACGTCTTTGGCCAAGTCATAATCTTTGATAGGATCCACAGGCTTCTCTAACCGGCTGGGAAATGGGGCTACACCCATTTTCATATTTCCTCTTTCTTCTAATAATTGCTGCATCGGCACTTCTTTTGTTTCTGGAAGTGCTTCTGTATCTTCTATCTCCTAGGCCTCTGATCCTGTCTCTAGGATTATCTCTATATCCCTCTGTGGCATTGTAGTGCTCTGTACTGTACTGTTCTGTTCTATACTGCTCTGTCCCTCTATAGATAGGTTGAACTTCACAGTCTTGGCAGGAGAATTATTTTCATTTAGAACCACTGGTTCCTTCTTCTTGGTGTGTGTAACAGCAGCAACTTCCAACTCTACCAAATTGGAGGCAAGCTCTTGTACCTTTTATTGGCTATCAGTGGCATTGGCCTTTACACAGGCTGGGACTAGGACAGTCCTTTGCGGTGTGGCCTTCTCCTTTGCATCGGCTGCATAAGGGCTTGTAATCCATAGATCGTCTAGGGTTTGGACAATTTGGGGAGATATGTCCCTTTTCTCCACACCTATAACATTCCACCTCTGATCTCTAACCACCGCCAGACTGTTCTCCTCTGTAACTTTGAGAGGGAAACCTCCTTGGACCAAAATTAGGACCAAATTCCCTAGGCTTTGGTCCAATATCCTGTGTTGCCATTTTGGATTCTAGCAAGTTGAATCTTGCATTTTCATCCTTCTATCTTTGTTCATGCATCTCTTTCAGAGAGCAAATATCATCTGTATGGTTCTTCCACAAACAGTAGAAACAAAAGGCTCCAGGAATGGTTGGTTTTCGGGTACATTCAGTGGCTAAATATCCCGCTTAATGACACTTTCCGCACCGTGTATTAGAGCACATCACATCTCTTCCAGCTCTTGCAGGAGTGGATATATTGGCGGTATTCACCTTCAGCGTCTATAACTGCTCTGTAATCACATCCAGAAGCTCTTTTTTGATACTTGCAACTGAGTTAGATAAGTAGTCCTTCAGATTTTCACCTCCTGAAGTGCTTGTAGTAGGGTTTTGGGAAGCGTCTATAATTACTGCATAAACTGGTTGGGTAGATCCAGAGGGTCCTCTGTTCTGACTCTGATTCAAAGCTCCTGTTGAGACTTGGGGTTGTTGATTCCAGTTGGTAGGGTTCCACTGTTGTTGAGTCGCCATTGGAGGAACTGTTTGAGGCCACTGTTGTTGTGGTTGAACCATCATTTGAGGCACTGCGTCTATGGTGACCACACTGGATTAGGTGCATTATACTGCGGCACTGTTTGCATGTGGGGATAGGGGTAGGGAACCGTCCCTGGGATTGATTGGTGGGTATACCATTCCAGGCATGGGAGAAGGTAAGACTCCTCTTCCTGGAGTCATTGACAGCCTTGCTTCAACTTCATCATACAATCATGCACCTTCCATTGCAGCTTGCAGATTGACAGGTCTTCTCAATTCCACGAACTTGCGAACCTCTGGTTGTAGGCCCCTGAGAAACACTCCTTTATGGATTCCTTCATCCAAATGATGGTTAGTCCATCTCTTCGGGATGGATTCCATTCGCGAGACATAAGCTTCTACTCTTTCTCCAGAGGACTGACTTAGGTTCATGAACTCTTCTCATATCCGCTCTTCAAAACCGTCACGCCTGAATTTAGTGAGGAAGGCCAACTTCAGGTCTCTCTCTCTCTCACTCTATCAATATTACATCATCTCCTCACTACAATGCTCTCATAATAATCCTCAATAATCCTTCTTAGGTCGTGGATGCACCTCCCAAGAGGTATGTCTGATATGAAGAGTCACCAGAGCCACTACATTGTCTTTTCACAGCTCACTACTGTCACTGTCACTTAGTCTTCTCTTCAGTCTTTAGCAGCTACTTCCTCCATTTGTTTTAGCTCTTTTAAACTTAGATTCATCCTTTCCAAAGGTTAGAAAACTTTCCCAAAGTCACACATACATTCTACAGAACACTTACAGAAGGTCTACAGAACAGTTACAGTACAGCACCAGAACAGCTACAATACAATTACAGTACAGAGACAGAGCAGAGATAGAGGGTCTACAGAGGGTTACAGAAGGTCATCAGAACCTCATAACTCATACTCAAACCATTCCAAACTATCAAAAACTATTCAGTAAGCTTTCAAAATATCTCAATCTTCATCAATCATCAATCCATGCTTCATACAGAAGACAATCAGAACAAAACAGAAGATATACAAAAGGTATACATAACCTATCAGAACATAACAGAACTTCATATCTCCACTGAGAATCATCATGAACTTCCAAAACATAATCAATATCATCCAAAACACTCTCAAATACTTCCATTTTCAACCATACATCACTCTAAATCCATCAAAAATCAATCATTCAGACCTCAAAAATAACAAAAATCAGTCAAAAATTCAGTCTTTTTCCACTCTCAACATCTCTGCACTAGATTGCTTAGATTTCATGGCGGGAGATTGAGGGAGGAGGAAGGAAATATTGAGGTACATCTGATGGCCTTGTCTCTTCCTCACTATCTTTGCTATCTATATCCACCTTCCTTGCAGTTTGGTTTGTCCTAGACATGAGCTTCTGGAAAATGAGACAAGTTAGAACATTTAAAAACCTTAAACACAAATCAGAAACCTTAAACACATCAAAAACTTTAAATTCTAATCAGAAACTTAAAACATCAAATACGGCGCAAAAGGAGGGAAGTCCAAGATGAAAGGTGATTCATTCATGCTGTATTTGTGAAACAAAGATTTGAATAGCAAATACGACGTGAATGCACTCGAGCGTTAGATTGTATCAATACATTCACGCCATATTTGTAGACAACAGATATAGCATGAATGTACTCGAGCGGCATGAACAATGTTTTGTCTTTTCGTGCTGTATTTGTAGAGCAGAGGTCGCATGACCAATGACCGATATGACGCGATTGCACTTGAGCAGCGCATGACCAATAATCAAACGCCAGTCAAAAGAAATAGTAAATATGGCACGAATGATCTCGCCAGATCACAGGGAATACATTTGCGCTATATTTGTGGATGATCGATACGACGCGAATGAAATCAAATGCAAGCTTAAAATTGACCTACTCCCGGAGTATCTGCTACCCACTTGAGGTCACTGTGGAATCTCTCCCAACTCTCGCAGAGAATATAAGAAGCCTTTTTTCCACAACTTAGAGGGTCTCTAGAGTGAAATCACTATGAAGGTCAATAGCATGACTACACCTCACAGTCCACAAGAACCAAGCAATGATGCTAGCAATCAACTCCCATCTATGTCTGTGCTCCTAAGTACATAATGTCTACAAGAAATTCAGAGTGAAATCCTACACCAATGTTGACCAATGATAAGAAATGAGTCCGTCCGTTGAAAATCCTCATATACGGGTCATATCCACACATTGGGCAGTGGGTCTTTCTCCCTAAACCCTTACTCAAGCTAGTAGCCCCATGTTATTATCGATATGGTGTCGTGACGCTACGCATTTACCACTGCAAAACTGATGGCAGAATTTTCTGCCAAGATTTTGAACTCTTAAGTCAGCGTCATTATGAGTTTATTTTCCGTTGTGTGATTCTTTTGTGTTTGTATCTGCATGATGCACGAGCACATGTAGTTAGGCTGGGCACAAATTCCTCAATGCATTCAAAAAATTTTGCGGAACATGGCTTGATTGATTGCATAGCATGGATTTTAATTTGCAAACTTCATGAGTGTTTGAGCACGAAATTCTCTTCCAAAGCATATTCTTGATAGGGCACAATGCATGGATAAACATGCTCATACAAAGGATTCCATCTTGAAGACTCAAGGATGTTGAGGAACATGGGTTTTGTCCTCAAGGAGAATATTGGAAATGTCTCTATAGCCCCAATAATGGATATGTTGTTTGTATAAACAACCGTGCAATGTTGTGTACATTGACTTTAGGACGACACCATTGCAACATTATGCTTTTCATGTGGGAGGTCCTAAATTGAAACTTACTGTTGAAAAGAAGAACCACTTATGTGGAGAGAGGCATAGCAATGCTTCATTCAAGTCTACTTCCTATTGTGTAAAAGAGATAGCATTGAGGATACTATAAATGCTGCTCTACCACAAGGATTTTTATTTGATGAGGCAAGGGATACTTCTCGAATGAGAAAATTTATGGAAATTGACTTTTGGAGTTACGTGTATCCAACTTTCTATGCACTTCAGCACCTAAAGCGCTCCAAAGGAAAAATTGTAGTGAACGCATTTGTTTTATCATGGATGCCCTTCCCAAGGCTCACTATCAATAGTGCTGTGAAAGTAGCAATATTCCAATTTTTTTTGAAACCTTGAGGATTGAGCTAGGACCTAGCATTGGTGGAATCACGATTGAGACAACGGATAGATAAGGCTATAGATTTAACTATATTTTCATCTATGACAACATTAATAAACAGGGTGGTGAGAAAAGCTTAAAGCTTTTGCTTTTGCTCGCCACCTAACTGACATAAGTACTAATAATGGGAAAATTTGCTTTCTGGAGGAAAAAGCTCCGGCATGACATGATTAGCAAAAAACAGGGTGGTGAGAAAAGCTTAAAGCTTTTGCTTTTGCTTGCCACCTAATTGACATAAGTACTGATGATGGGAACAATTGCTTTCTGGAGGAAAAAGCTCCGGCATGACATGATTAGCGAAAAACAACTTATAATTCCTATAAAGCTTAGAGCTTTGATTGTAAGGAAAAGCAGTCAATGAAGCCACAACAAAATCAAAGGTGAAGAGAAGAAAGAGAAGAAACCGACGAAAAGTAAAGGCAATGGTGTAGTCGAGCTTGCTAATCTTCATGGCGAAGATGGAAAGGGGAAGCTGCTGAAGAGGACGAATTGCGACAATGACACAGGACATGAAGATGATGAAGGCGACAAGAGGACAAAGCAGCAAATGACCTCGCAATTGAAGGAGAAGTCGAGTGCAGGAATGACTGGAATTGCAAAGGACAATAGCTGAAGACGAAAGCTGAGCACGAAGATGAAAGTAGAAGTCAAGTAGCCGCTGGTAAAGCTCCACAAAGGCTACGCAAGGTGACGAGAAAGAGGTGTTAGTCAAAGAGAAGCCGAAAATGACGACCTGCAGTCAAAGCAGAGGAATGGAACGAAGCCGTAGAACATGAAAGGCGGCGAACTGAGGAGGCGACAACAATAGTTCCATGATCACCTTCCAATTCAGCTTCATGAGTTGTTTTCTCTTCCGCATCCTTTGAATGGTTTGTGCGCTCTCTAAAGGGCCAACTTGCGAGTTGCAATGGTGTGTAGTAGCCAAACGAGTCTTGTTTGATGTACATGATGACTTCACCAACTAACAACCTGCACTCAATTGGAGAAAGAATCGATGATGAGGAGGGCAGATACCTTCTTATTTACATGATGCCTACTACCAAGGAGTATGGTGTGCTCGATCTTCCTAACAAAATCATCCCGATGAGCATTTTCTAATTGGTACCTCAATACTTCCTATGTGGCAGCACATAGATATTCATGCAATTCAGGTAGTTTGAAATCTTCTACAATGAAGCTTTCAACGGCACGTGAAGTTTGGGAGCATCCTTGTATCTCAAGACGATAAACGGTAGGCCATTTTTTGGGCACTATTCTAGAAGACGTCATTACCTCCTTTATCAATCTTCTTAGCACATGATTTGCCATCAATCTCTCTGTAAAACCTTCAAAACGTGTGGAGGTGGACTGCCTACGTCAACGCTAATTAAGACAACTGTTTCTTGTGGTGTGAGCTTGTAACCAAGGCCTCAACGAATTCTTCGCTTCACCAAAAGTATTATTTCAAGAAAGCTTTATCATTGAATTGAAGTATATCTAATTGCCTTTTTTCATCTTACAATTTGTGAAATTCTTTATCCACACCTTCTTCTACATTTTAATGTTTATATCATGGAGAGGCTTTCTTACCTTGGAAGATAGTTTCTTTGTATCTTGTTCATTTATACAAGGGAAGATTGAACATATACATGACTTCTTCTATCTTACCTTGCCCAGTAATGTATTCATTCTTCTACTCCACGAATTTGCCTTGAGTTGAGTACTCTTCATTATCCTTTGCTTCCATCTCACTAAGCGTCCATGCGGCGAGCAACTTTCATGAACCCTGCACGAACCCCCGTGCGACATCTGGTGGACTTGATGTGAAAGCATTGCTTCTGATTGACGAGATAGGAAATTCTTCAAATACCCCACCCACTTCATCATCGAGTGCTTCTTCCTTTTCAATCGAGGAAATGAAGAATTTATTGCAAACTCTATATCTTCAGCTATTATGATGCAGAATCAACAGATGCAGTTATTTATGCAGTAGCAGCAGCAACAGCTACATCAACAACAATTGGATCAACAACGGATTCTACATCAAGAACAAGAGCATACACATGGAGCAACCAAAGAAATCGAGGCCGTGGTAAGTGAATGTAAATTATTTGATGGCCGGAATGTCTCAGCTTATCTTAAAACTTTTGAAAGCCAGATGCACTTTTTTGGTATTTCTACCAACTGGAGCAATTATTTCTTTCGGCTTGTCACGCCTGCTTTGCAGGTTAGAGTAATTGATTTATTTGTGCAAGATTCAAATTGAAATGTCTTCAAGAAGGCACTTAAAGATGAATATTTTTTGGAAGATTATGGTATAAAGGAATTGTTGCTTCCGAGTTATTGCGCGAGTTTGAAGAACGCTACAATAAGTTGGATACACTTGAACAAAGACCCCTAAACTCGGAGAAAGTGGAGTTATTTTTGCAGGCAGCTGATCTTGCACTTCAGGACGATTTGGGAGAGCTTCTTGAAGACCGAATGTAGCCTATGGGATTGAAGACGGATTGGCAAGATGCTGTTGATGTGGTCTCCACATTAACGAAGAGGCGAAGATGGAAGGCTCGCCTACAAAATGGTATGCAAAATCCCCTAACGATGTCTACTGCTACCTCCAATTCTCCTATTGCTCCTTCCACTTCTTCTACCTCCCATCCCATGTCTATGCCTACTTCTATGCCTGTGCCTATGCCTATTCCTGCGGCAATTGTCAGGCCATATGCCAAACCAACTATCAAAGACATGGTGGAAAAAATTTCAAAGAACCTAAAGGATCTTCAGATAAAGATGGCCAGAAGAGATCAACATCCACTTAACCCAGCTCCAACTTCTATTCTCTCTTCTTCCACTCTGATGAATTCTTCCAGAAATGATCGTGTTTGTTGATGCATATGGTGCGACAGTCCAGACCATGAGTGCAAAGACTATCAAGACTTTGAAGAGGCGAAAAGATTGAAGTTGGTGGTATGGAAGGATAGGATGATATGTTTCGGAGACTCAGAGAAACCTCTCAAAACAAATTTCGACGAAGGAGGTATGAATAAATTATTGGAAGAAACTCTTTTACATTCCTCTTATGTAAAGCAAGAGGCGGCAAGAGAAGCTGCAGCCTATGGTCTTCAATTGGAGCAGTTAGCAAAAGATAAGTCTCCTCTATGGTCCTATACACTGCATGCGGAAAAGAAAGGTAAAGCTTCTTCATATGAACTTTCATTCATAGGAGATGCAATTAGAAAAGGAACTGGATGGAATGATCAAGTAGATATCTTCTCTATCTATGCTTATATTGCAAAATCTCAAGGATTTGAAGCACTTGTTGAAGAAAAGTGCAAAAGAGATAATGATCAACCAGAAGGATTAAAGAAAGCAACTAGGAGGAGTGAGCCATTTCTTCAGCCTTCTTCTTCAGGACCGAAGAAGAGCATGGCTGATGAGAAAAAGCCAAAGATGCAAGAAGACAAAAAGGCCCCAAAGTTAAAGGATTCGAAGCCAAAGAAGCAACATGGATTCAAGCTACTATCCGACATCAAGTCTTCCACAGATTTGAAAAAGGTACTTGAAGATTGAATTCTTAATTGCAAGATTGAATTTACACTTAGAGAAGTTTTGGGGATTGCAAAGAGAGAGTTCCATGATATTATTATAGACATCATAAAAAGAAAGTGCCAAATTATTGAAGAACCATCGCAAGACATGATCCATCGAGAGGTTTTAGATGTTGCAGAGGCTATTCTCTATGGATTACAGATTAAGGAGGTTGATTCTGAAGAAGAGATCAATGAGAAAGCACCAAATTATTGAAGAACCATCGCAAGATATGATCAACGAAGAAGAGGTCAACGAGGATCTCTATGTATGCAGTCCAAGAAGTCTCTTCAACCTTTACTTTAGCTTGTGCAGTATGATGAAAGCGACGATGCACCTAGATTGGTGCCTCGTAGCCATTTTTCTTGAAGTCACTTGGCTCGTGCGACTACGGAAATTGTCGTCAAGATTGGTGAGGCTGAAACTCCTTGCCCTGCACTTTGGATCATGGTTCCGAGATTAATGTAATTGTGCAAGGATTATATGATACTGGTAGATGGCCAGTTGATGTTGATCATGGTTGGCGAATACGTGCGGCCACCAACACTACAGGGGATTTATATGCTACTTGCCCAAATCTCAAGATTTCCATTGGAGATGTGGGTGAGTCCTATCATTTCTTTGTACAAAACTCTTGTTCTTATCCTATTATTTTGGGGCAGTGATTTATTACTGAGTCTCGAATGGAGATTAAAGTTCTGGATGATGGATCTTCTTATGCACGAATTCAAAGCAAGGATGGGAAGAGAGCTGTTCAGTTCATGACTGTTTGTATTAATCATTAGTGGAAGAAAGATTCCTTGAGGGATTCCCCTCTTCTAGTAGCAGGAGAACCGGATTTTTGCTAGGTACCACTGTCTTGTGAGACGATGGTGGTACGAGTCAAGGGAAGCTCTCCCCTCCTGGAAGTAGCAGTTTTTCCTCATGTGTTTATGGTGTATCCACTGAAAGTACTTTGTGTTTTTAGCATATTTTCTGATATGCCTAGAGCTGCTAGGCAGTATGTGAAAAGAAAAGAAAAAGAATTAATGATTGCAGGTGTTTTGCAGGAAGAAGACCGGATAGATGGTCTCTATGATGGCCTTTCATGCTCAGATACCATGGAAGAACTTTTGGTTTTGCTTAATGCTAACAATCAAGAGATGTCATATGTCTTACAGGTTCATTCTCTGGCTATGTATTGTGAGATTGCTGATTTCATGTTTCAAAAGAAATTGGGTACTGAGGATTCTTAGCAAAAAGAATTCCTTGCTGACATATTTCAGCAGAAAGATTTGGATGTTGCTGCTTATACACATCAAAATTTGTGCTCACCAAGGTTTTCTCATTATGAGGTGAAATCTACAGGTTGCAGCAATGAAGCCAGAGTTCAAACAAAATATAAGACAGTTGACAAGAAGGTTCGTCCATTTGCAAGACTGCTATATTTGGACAGTGATGAGATGATTAGAAAAGTTGCTATGCAACCTCCTTTGCGAGATCCTACAGGTATTGGACATAAGTTTTCAGCTGAGACATTGAAAGAGACGAGGATTGGGACTCAAGGTTTTCTACTTCCTGAAGAGGTAAGATGTTTTGAAGAGATGCTATGCAGACATGAAAAATCTTTTGCTTTCTTTCCACATAAGATTAGATGCGTTGATCCTTAGGGTTGTGACGCCTATGGTTATTTTTACCATTCCGCATGTCCCTTGGAATCTTCTACCTATTCTTGTATCGAGGGCTCACTTGCCCAAACTAGTAGAGCTCTTAAATGAGCAGATCAAGATGGAAATTCTAGAGCCATCTTTAACTCCATATTCCAACAGGTGGTTCACAATTCCTAAGAAGAATGGGACACTCAGATTCATATAGGACCTACAGCCAGTAAACAAGGTCACTATTCAAAATGTTGGTGCTGGACCTATTGTGGATGAGTTTGCTGAGGCTTTTGCTGGACGTGCTATCTATTCTCCTGGTGATCTTTATTCAGGATATGCTCAGTTCCAGCTTGCCCTTGAAAGCAAAGATTTGACTATGATGAAGACACCTCTAGTCCTTGTCTGAATGTGTACGCTTCCATAAGGAGCTACTAATTCAATTGCTCATATGATGAATGGAATGAACAAGGTTCTACGAGATTTAATTCCTGAGCTTACTACACCTTTCATTGATGACTTACCTATCAAGGGTTGTTTTGAAGAAGGTAAAAATGATTCTTTAGATGATTGTGGATGTAGATTCTTTGTGACTTCACATATTAGAGATGTTGAGAAGATTCTTTACAGACTGGAAGAAGTGAATTTGACCTTGTGAGGGTTGAAGTCTATTTTTGGTGCCAGAGAAGTTTTGATTGTTGGTCATATGTGTAGATATTTTGGCAGAAAGCCTTCTCCTGCAAAGGTTGATGCCATAGAAAAGATTCTGGAAACTTGTTACTCAACTTCAGAGGTTCGCAAGTTTCTTGGAGCTTGTGTGTTTTATCTTACCTCACTTTTGAGAAAATGGCAACATTTTTCTTAGGAGATGAAACATACTAAAGCCATACAGAAATTGAAGAAATTATTGAGAGCCGCTCCAACTCTTCGAAAGGCAGATTATGAGTGTGGAAGACCTATTGTGCTTATTGTTGATACTAGTCCTATTGGCATTGGATGGGCTGTTGGCCAAGATGATGCAGATGGGAATAGGTATACTATTCGATTTGGGGCGAAAGTCCTAAACGAGTGACAATGAAGGTATCCACAAATTAAGAGGGAGCTCTTGGGAGTTGTCATGGCTCTCAAGAATGACAGAGAGTATTTCATTGGAGCTGTAGTGGTGGTTGAGACTGATTGTTTGCCTCTTCTAGGTATGATTATGAGTTGTTCTACTCCAGATATTACCATGCTTAGGTGGATTGGGTACATAAAATCCATGAACCCTGAGTTCAGGCACATAGCAGGTAAAGACAACCTAGTAGTTGATATGGTTTCACGAGCGAGGTATAAAGATATGGATTTTTTTTGCATTGATGATGGGGCTGATCTTTCATCCATACATACTGATCATATTTGTCATGTGTCTGCTTTGGAAAGCTTTGATGAGTCTTTGTATATAGGAGAGTATTTGTTGCAGATTGGTCATTATTTCAGCACAATGTCTAAACATGATGGATGGATTGATGCGGATTTCAAGAAAATTCGAATAAAAGCTTATGGTTTTTTCTTGCGAAGTGGGCTACTTTGGAAGCATCCACGAAAGCGAGAAGGACAGCCATTGAGAGTTGTTTGTGATAGAGCGTCCCAAGTGCGTATCATGAAAGAATTCCATGAAAGTCTTTGGCCTGGACATCGAGTTGTTTGGGCAACTTATGAGAAAATCAAATAGCGTTATTGGTGGAAAGGAATGTATAAAATATCTCACAGTTTGTTGAGACGTGCCTTGATTGTCAGTTGTTCTCTTCAGTGAGCATAGAGATGAGCTTCATCTTACCTACCCGCTATGTATTCATTACAAGTGGGTTCTTGATTTGATTACTATGCCTATTGGTTTATGGCAAATACGCTATATTGTTTTGGCACGAGAAGATCTCACAAATCAAGTGGAAGGAAGAGCATTACGAACAAAGTCTACTTCAGTGGTTTTGTAAATTCCTATTGGAGGATGTTTTTTGCAAGTATGAATGTATTGGGAAAGTTACTACAGATAGAGATGAGTTGGATGCTGATGAGGCTAGAGAGTTTTTCTCCTGCCTTAGCATTAAACTTTCTTTGACTTCAGCATATAATCCAGAAGGCAACGAGAAGAGTGAAAGAGGCCATCCGTCAATTGTGAAAGCCTTGGCTAAAGCATGTGGTGGACGGGTTTGAGAGTGGCCTAGGTTGTTGCCTTATGCTTTATGGGCTAATCGCACTACTCACACTGTGACTACAAGATATATGCCAGCTGAGTTAATGTATGGATAGAAGCCAGTCATGCCTACAGAGACTTGCACACTTACTTGGAGTGCTTTACCATGGCAACAAGAAGATATGACTAGGGAATATCTTTTGGCTCTTCGTATTCGTCAGTTGGAAAGAAGACCTAAAGATATTGAGAAAGCAATTCAAAAGCTCAAAGGGGCCAGAACTCGCAACAAAGACCACTTTGATAACGGACACAGAATGAGGCTTAAAGAGATAAAAGAGGGAGATTGGGTGTTGGTCTATGATAGCAGTCTAGACAACCAATATAGTGCTATCCTCAAGGTTTCTAGCTGATGGTTTGGGCCCTACTTAGTGCAGCATGTCCATGACAATGCTACATATTCTTTACCAGAGCTTGATGGTACGACCTTGTGGATTCCGATTGCAGGGAAGAGAATCAAACTATTCAAGAGAAGAGATAATGCATCCTATGCATTCGAGGAGATGGATGGTGCGATTTATGATGGGTTTGAGCCAAGAGATGATAAAGATGAAGATGTGGACATTGAAGATGCTTTTGCAAAAGATGAAGAGATTGCATTAACCGTCGAGCTTGGTGCTGATGAGGATGGATAGCTATGGCGCATTCGGAGGATGTGCAGGTTTGGAGGGGCGGATGTCGTGACACTGTGCATCTACCACTGCAAACCTGACGGCGGAATTTTCTGCCAAGATTTTGAACTCTTAAGTTAGCGTCATTATGAGTTTATTTTTTGTTATGTGTTTCTTTTGTGTTTGCATCTGCATGATGCACAAGCACATGTAGTTAGGCTAGGCACAAATTCTTCAATGCATTCATAAATTTTTGTGGAGCATGGCTCAATTGATTGCATAGCATGGATTTTAATTTGCAAACTTCATGAGTGTTTGAGCTCAAAATTCTCTTCCAAAGCATATTCTTGATAGGGCACAATGCATGGATAAACATGCTCATACAAAGGATTCCATCTTGAAGACTCAAGGACGTTGAGAAACATGGGTTTTGTCCTCAATGAGAATATTGGAAATGTCTCTATAGCCCCAATAATGGATATGCTGTTTGTATAAACAACCATGCAATGTTGTGTACATTTACTTTAGGACGACACCATTGTAGCATTATGCTTTTCATGTGGGAGGTTCTAAATTGAAACTTATTGTTGAAAAGAAGAACCACTTATGTGGAGAGAGGCATAGCAATGCTTCATTCAAGTCTACTTCCTATTGTGTAAGAGAGATAGCATTGAGGATACTATAAATGCTGCTCTACCACAAGGATTTTTATTTGTTTCGAGGATTGAGCTAGGACCTAGCATTGGTGGAATCACGATTGAGACAGCAGATAGATAAGGCTATAGATTTTACGATATTTTCAACTATGACGGCATTAATAAATGGGGTGGTGAGAAAAGTTTAAAGCTTTTGCTTTTGCTCGCCACCTAACTGACATAAGTACTGATGACGGGATCGATTGCTTTCTGGAGGAAAAAGGTCCAACATGACATGATTAGCGAAAAACGACTGATAATTCCTATAAATCTTAGACTTTGATCGCAAGGAAAAGCCGTCAATGAAGCCACAGCGAAATCAAAGGCGAAGAGCTCTGCTGGTGACAAATGAGAAAAATGAAGAAGAAGGACGGACGCGAAGCTGGCGAAAAACAAAGGCAATGGTGCAGACGAGCGTGCTGATCTTCATGGCGAAGATGGAAAGGGGAAGCTGCTAAAGAGGACGAATTGCGACAACATCACAGGACATGAAAGTGATGAAGGCGACAAGAGGACAAAGCAGCAGATGACATCGCAGTTGAAGGAGAAGTCGAGTGTAGAAACAACTGTAATTGCAGAGGACGATAGCTGAAGACGAAAGTTGAGCACGAACATGAAAAGCAGAAGTCAAGTAGGCGCTAGCAAAGCTCCACAAAGGCTACGTAGGGTGACGAGGAAGAGGTGTCAGTCGAAGAGAAGCCGACAACAATGACCTACAGCTGGAAGAGGAGGAACAGAATGAAGCCGAAGAACGTGAAAGGCAGTGAACTAAGGAGGCAACAATAATAGTTCCATGATCACCTTCCAATTCAGCTTCACGAGTTGTTTTCTCTTCCGCGTCCTTTGAATGGTTCGTGCACTCTCTAAAGGGCCAACTTGTGAGTTGCAATGGTGTGTAATAGCCAAATGAGTCTCATTCGATGTACCTGATGACTTTGCCAACTAACAACCTGCACTCGATTGTAGGAAGAAGCGACAATGAAGCAGGGCACATACCTTCTTATTTACCCGATGCTTGCTACCAAGGAGTATGGTGTGCTCGATCTTCCTAACAAAATCGTCCCAATGAGCATTTTCTGATTGGTATCTCAGTACTTCCTATGTGGCAGCACATAGATATTCATGCAATTCAGGTAGTTTGAAATCTTCTACAATGAAGCTTTCAACGGCATGTGAAGTTTGGGAATATCCTTGTATCTCAAGACGATAAACAGTAGGCCATTTTTTGGGCACTATTTTGGAAGACGTCATTGCCTCCTTTATCAATCTTCTTAGCACATGATTTGCCATCAACCTCTCTGTAAAACCTTCAAAACGTGTGGAGGTGGACTGCCTACGTCAACGCTAATTAAGACAACTGTTTCTTGTGGTGTGAGCTTGTAACCAAGGCCTCAACGAATTCTTAGCTTCACCAAAAGTATTATTTCAAGAAAGCTTTATCATTGAATTGAAGTATATCTAATTGCCTTTTTCATTTTATAATTTGTGAAATTCTTTATCCACACCTTCTTCTACATTTTAATGTTTATATCATGGAGAGGCTTTCTTACCTTGGAAGATAGTCTCTTTGTATCTTGTTCATATTTACAAAGGAAGATTGAACGTATACATGACTTCTTCTATCTTACCTTGCCCAGTAATGTATTGATTCTTCTACTCCACGAATTTGCCTTGAGTTAACTACTCTTTGTTATCCTTCGCTTCCATCTCACTAAGCGTCCCTACGGGGAGCGACTTTTACGAACCATGTGCAAACCCTCGTACAACAATGGCGTATTAAAGTTCACCTACTCACTAGATTAGAATGCAATCAACTGATACTGAATGTTGCTGGGTAGAAATTACCCATATGGTGCGAAGTGACAATCGTTGAACTCGACATTGTTGTGTATTCACGTCGTATATGCACATCTAACGTCACTCAGAAGGTATTATCTTTTGCTCTCGTGGATTCAAAAAGTGATCCACGTAAGTTGGCATCGGTCTTTTATACATGTGGGATAGGCAACACGTGGCACTGTTTTATTGGCAAGGGTTTGCAAGGGCCATCAAATTGGTTTTCAACGTGGCTGTCCACATGGCAAATAGTTGTCCTTGTCTATATATACATGTAATTAGACATTAATGATTTTTTGGCAAATTATCAAGCTCATCTTGTAGTTTTTCATTTGTCAATTTGCGCCATTATGCGCACCCCTTGATATAAAGTGAGGAGGCATTGTTCGTGAGGTTGCTTGCGCACTTTCGCTCCGTATTGTGGATCCCCAAATACAAAGCGAGGAGATATTGTTCATGAGGTCAGGTGCACACTTTCGTGCCGTATCATGGATCCCCAAAAAATATAAAGCGAGGAGGCATTGTTCGTGAGGTCGGGTGTACACTTTCATGTTGTATCGTGCTTTCACTCATGTTTGAACCAAAGGATATTGCAAGCTACCAAGAGCAAGTGACCCCTAATAAGAAAAGAAGAAGATTGTCATCAGGGTCAAGGGTTTCTGGTTGTGATGCCTTCTCCCCTGAAATTCCTATAGCTTCCTCCCCTTGTTCAGCTTCAAGTGTAGGAATGCCGAGAAGTTTCGGGTCAAAGGCAAGTCACCATTGAGGGTTCCTCAATTGTCTTAGATCATAGAGGTTTCTTCATCAGAAAGGGTCCTGGACTTTCTTCTGCAGAATGGCATGGAGTTATCTTACTACATAATTGCAAAGGATATTTTTAACCTTGACTAGGATATTGACCATGTATTGAACTCATGCAAGAAATTTTTCCTGGAGGAGTTTGCTGAGTTTGAAAGTCTTGCATTTTTGGTAGTTGAAAATGATGCAAAGGAACATGTTCACATTCCTATTGGGAGCTCACCTTCAGAGAAGGCTTTATTTTCAAGGAAGTGTACATCTCATTCTCTTGACAAGTTCTGTACTCTTGTGATATATCATGTAAAATCTTATGAACAACAATTAGAGGGTCCAAAATGTTCCTACTTTTGCCTTTTGGATGAGGTAGCAAATGACAAGGATGCAGAGGAATGTTTAGACCCTGAGCAAAAAGCATATATTGCTGGAAAACTAGATGTTGCCTAATTCAAAGTTGAGACCATTATTGAAGAAAACCATGCAAATGTAGATCTTGTATGTGACTCTTCTTTTTATATGTTTCTTAACTTCCAACTTTCCCTATCAAGAACAATGAATACATACTGCTAGTAGACATCCAAAGGCTCTTCAATCTTAGGGAGGATTATTGTTTAGCGATCATTGCAGAGGCTTTTGATGCTGCAAATGGCATTGTTGACGTGGAAAATGAATCGAAAGAAGAGTTACTTAAACTTGACACCGAAATTACGGACGGCAAGTTTATTGAAGCAAGGGATGCCCTTTCTCTTTGTTTTCATAAGGCAAAGAATGCTAAGAAAGAGTATGGGATTACTAGAGAGGAATTCCACAGCCTTCAAGACCAACTTGGAATTTCCAATTTTGGAAGAGAAGAGTCGCAATATGTTAAAGAATTAGAAGATACCAATGAGGCACAATCATCAATTAACATATGGAATCCACTAATCTAGAGAATGATGAAAATCAATTGGTACTATAATCTTGAATTCTGTAAGATATACATTAATATGCTTGATTTCAACATTCATTTGACATTTATCTTTTTTTACAGTTGGAGATTGAATATTTTAATAACTTCTTGGGATGGGGTAAAGGGACAAGAGTTGGTATTAGTTCACTGAAATATGTTGCACTTCACCATTACTTAGCAAGTATTGATCTGCATGTTTTCTTGGTATTTCATAACATCTTCTCAGAGGAAGCAATATGGCCTATACTATGTATCAAGGCACTTACAAGGCCACTTGGTTTCTCTAGGTTATAGTACAATGCACAGAAGATGGTGTTTTCGGAGAAGACTGCAGCAATTAGGATTTTTTATTATGTTCCTGGTTTCACTGCTTCTAGACCAGGATACTTTCTGGCCCTCTCATCTTATGCTTTGGCAACAAACTGAATTGATATAAAGTCAATAGTTGGCTACAAGAGAATAAAATTTTTACGTTATAGTGGAAATATCCCAGAGGGGGAGGATGATGTAAAGGCTCATGAGAGCTAGCTTTGTACTTTTCTTTCTTGAAAAATACTATGAATTCTCAAGTTAAAGTATTCATTCTTTGAAGCTGTCATTGAAAAAACCAATTGAATAGCTCCTCAAGAGCATTGCTTTTTGTAACTCCTCCTCTATGTCTTGTGCTTCGAAAAAAACTTGTACATGCTTGATAGTGAGATTTTTCCATGCCTTGGCCACTATAAGTTGCTAGGGAGCCTTGCTTCTCCATAAAATAAGACCCATGGATATGAAGGATATGCTCCAAATTCATAAGAGTAATGATCATTTTATGCCAATGGAAAATTTATCGAAGAAATCGTGGATTAAATATTCTCTCTTACCAAATAAAATGTGATATATTTTTCTCCCCATACCTCCTTTATTGCTTGAACAAGATTTGTAATCGAACATTTGAACTCTTCTAGATACGTACGTGTAGGTTTTTGTTTGTTGCTTGAGGAGCTTTAGGAAGACATCGAGGTATCTCCAAACCTCCATCCTTAGAAATGCAAGTCGTGGTGTGCTTGCAATGTTTATCGTTATTCCCCACATCTCTCTCCTATGCTCCCAAGTAATGTCACCTGTTTTCTTGTATTGTTTCCTAAAAAACATCCAGTTTTTGAGTCTCCCATGACAAAAAAGGGCCAAAAATGTGACCTTGACATGAATTAAAGATGAGGGATAATTAATGGCTAAGCTATTCAATAAATTCAATATTCTCTCATTAATCACATATGAGCAACCAAATTTGGTGTTTTCATTCTTTCAAAATCTCAACTAATTAGCAACTTAATCATTTCTTACAAGCACATTTTTTGAAGCATTTTTGGCCCTAATGATGATCACACTTGGGAACCTACATAATATCTCCAAAGAGCACCTCTCAAAGTTAAAGAATTTCACAAGAGGAATCCAATGAAACTTGGACCAAACCACCAAGCCGCTCCTCGTGGAACTCGACGCTAGAGAAGGGGTGATGTCGCAAACATGCCATGATCAAGTATACGGATTCATTCCTACTCATGCCATATGAATCCACTCCCCATGTGAATGCACCCTTAATAAGACATCCTTGTACCAATCGTGTGAACCCACCCTTGACATGTCATCATAGAACCTTCTAGAAGATATACTCTGACATCGCCTATATCATCAATGATGTCATCATGCAACATTCTAAAATATATTTAGCTACCCTCCAACACCTATAAAAGGAGGGGCTCGATATAGAGCTCCTTAGTCGTCTTACCAATGTCAGACTTGGAAGCTCATGAAGTTGAAATGTCCAAGTAAGTAACTTCGAGTTCCAATTCTAGTTCTTGTCTTGTCATGGTATCTAGTCTTGTCTTATCTTCCATTATACTTCTGTTATCTTGTCACCTTGTAATCTCGTAATATGAGATCTTGTCTAGTAGTATTGTCTTCGAGGGAGATCTTGGAATTCTAATATCTTGTATCCATACCTATGGTCCCGAGTTGTGAGATCCTTCATATCCTATCAATTCGTGTTGTCTATATCCACGGTCCCAAGTTGTGGGACTTTTCATATCTTGTTAAGTTATCATTGTACCTCGTGCCCCTACATTGTAATATCTTGTAATCACAATTCTTGTAACAAATCTTGCATCTAGTCTAGTCTCTTGAGCACAATCTAGTGCTCCCATAACAATTAAGAGTAGTCACTCTAAGTGGTGCATACTTCACCTACCGGCTTTCATTAATTTTTTGTATTTCTATATCCCTAACTTGATGTAATGCTTGTTGCCAGGTGGCACTTACGCAAAGGGATGAGCGCCTTAAATGGTTCTCCATCAATGCGGGGCACGTTCCTAAGAATTGTCTTAGGCGGAAGGTCGATGGGGATGCCTATC